>NC_083582.1:1853377-2153377 GCF_027579695.1 Neoarius graeffei | reverse complement strand
GGAACCGGGACCTCTCCAGAATCAGGGCTCCACAAGGCAGGTGGAAGCCATGGTCTGGATCCCTGACATGCCAGAGACCGCCCCCGATTGGGCCGGAATGTATCGCATACCGATAAAGTGTAAAAGGGGATACATATCACACTTTGGTGGATTCCGGTTGTAATCAGACCTCAATTCACCAACACCTGGTACAAGGTGAGGCATTGGGGAGAGCACAAGCAATGAAAGTGTTGTGTGCACGGGGATGTTCACAATTATCCCTTAGTGTCTGTCCGTATTCTATTCCAGGGCCAAATGCATAGAGTAAAGGCGGTGGTTAATCCTCGTCTCACCCACTCGTTGATTTTGGGTAATGATTGGCTAGGGTTCAAAAAGCTGATGGAATATTTAACATGTAGTGGGTCCTGCAACAGTAGGTCACGGGAGGATCCCAGTGTGGTGTTGACTGGAGAAGCTGTCACAGAGCCGTCTACGTCAGCACTGTGTCAGAGTGAGGAGCAGCCCACTCCTCCTCCCTCTCTTGGGGATTCCCTTGGGGATTTCCTGTTAGAGCAGTCGCAAGATGAGACTCTGCGGCATGCATTTGACCAAGTGAGAGTGATCGATGGTCAAACTCTCCAGCCAAGCGTGGCACCAATTGATTGATTGATTGATTGATTGATTGATTGATTGATTCCAAACAGTAAAGAAGATATAAAAACAAACAAACAAAAAAAAATAAATAAAAAATGCAATCATCAAAACATCATCATAAACAAACAGAATAGCATAGCCACAAGGCAATAACATAATAATGTTCGGAAAGGATTAGGAAGAATTAAATAACTTGTCAAATCCTAACCCTCTATACCACCGCTAATCAAATGTCACTTTCCACCATAATAAACTATATATACAAAAGAAAACAAAATCAACAAAAAAACACACCAACATACCAATATGGTATAATATCGACCAAATCAAATCATATATATGCAAATACTTATGTTATGCATATATACACACACATACAATACATATATACAGTACATACATATACACATACCTATAACCAGAGGTGGGACAAAGTCACTAATGTGCAAGTCACAAGTAAGTCTCAAATCCTACCACTCAAGTCCGAGTCAAGTCACAAGTCAAGGCACTTTTGACCAAGTCCAAGTCCTACCCAAGCCAAGTCGAGTCCAAGTCCAAGTCTCATTTTTTTCCAAGTCCCTAACAAGTCACCATTTATTCTACAGGCAATCAACACATTTTTGATCACAAATGTATTACCTCTCCACACTGCAGTGTATGTCCTCCTTTGCCAGTCACCTTGGATAAAAATGTCTGCTAAATGTAATGTAATGTCAATGATTCATAGAGTCAGCACAAGTAACTACAGTACACCCATTCTTTTCCGTTTTAAAATGTTTTAGATCTTGTGCCCCAAGACAATCAAAGAATCTCAGAGGAGACAATGATTAGTTAGTTAACGTTAGTAAAGCATCCTAAATTTTCAGTGAGTTTAGTTTGAGTGAGTCAGTGTACATCTGAGGCTAAGGGTGTGAGAATGAGTGAAAGTATGACCATTTCCTTAAATTTTTTATTGGAAAATTAGTGAGAAATTAAAACAAAATTCTAAACAAAACTAGTACTGGTACTGTGTAACAAAAATCATTTTCTTTTCATTTCATTCATGTCATTTTTCACATAAAAATGCTTTTCATGTGCATTTTAAGACATGAAACTCAAAGTCCAAGCTAACAGATGATCTGTGTACTTTTAGAATCAAAGAATGGTTTTCCTTCGGAAGTTAGGCACTGTCCCACCATACAACATGACACGCCTTTAACACAATACAACGTGACTTGAGTACGTTTATGTGTGTGAAAGAGACCAACTAACTGACAAAAAATTCTGGAAATATCTGTTCTCCACTACTGAGAGAGGGATGTTGCATCCAATGACCAAATCTGTTAGTATTGAATTTGTGATGGCTTTTTGTTGTGGGTGGGTAGCATTGTACTGTCTATCTTTTGCAGTAAGGAATCTAGAAATGGACGGCTGCTCTGTCTCACTTGGGATGATCTTGTTCTTCAGATATTCTGCAAATCTAAACAAGAAAAAAAAATGTAAAATTAGTAGGCCTACTTGTTTTCTGTTTTTAATCATGTAGACATTAACATGTTTTTATCATTTTCAATATCAAAGTCTGAGTTCGTTTAATCTGAACATATTTGTTTATACACAGTATAATGTTTAATACAAGCCAGCCAGGATGTTCCCAGTTTAGCTAGATCACAATGCATTCACTAAACACTCGCTAAAATACCGGTAGCCTCAGTAAACACAGAACGTTGTGACGATGTAGCCAGAATCAGAGTCCTCTAGGGCTCTGGCCAGAATGTGAGAATGAAGCCCTGGCAACATTCTAGAGAGCCGTATAATAAAGTAGAATAAACAGTTGTTGTGAATTTCAGAATGTTCAGCGGAATCCTCCAGATCCAAGTTGCGTGCTTTTGGCGAATTTGGTTTCTCGCCAGAGACTAATAAATGCACTGGTAAAGCCACACTATGTAGAGGCATTGTGTGCCCTGTCGTTTGGGTAAGACTGTGGGATAATGCTTCGCGTCGGAGTAGGCTACACTCCAATCTGTCGGGATGTACTGCGCTATAAAACGTCAGCTGAGCTTACATTTTACATAGCCCAAATGGCCCATTATTCACATTGCCTACATGACACCAGAAAGAGGAAGAGAATAGAATTGAATGTCTCTGATGACACGTAATCCCAGCACTAATAACACACATCGCACAGCGTCCACGACTTGGTGCAGTACGTAGCAAACAGTTATACGCCTGGTTTAACTTGCATTGCTAGTCATCTCGTCTCAGTGGTTTAAATGCCTTTCATGACAAGCACTGACTTTCCCATTGCAAAGAGCGAACTTCTGTTTTACATACTTAGTTTGCAGCCTGGGTAACTGTTTATTTGATTCACGTTTTATCCTTTGCTGTCCGGTTCTTATCATAAGTCTGTGTCGTTCTGACCAGAGCCTTTATAACAATCTTGTAAACGTTCTCTGCTCTGACCAAATCACCACCTTCTGGCTATGCCTTCCCAATGTGTGTTAACTGGTAGCCTAGCCCACATAATCTAACACTAGACTGAACACAAAAGCAATCCAATAAAAAAATCTACTTCACTATTTTACATTCAGCAAAGCAAAACAAATCCTTGACAGCGTTAATATATTAACACATTCCACTTCTAGCCACCAACTAGCCTGTAGAGATTCTTGCTAGCTGTAGCCTAGCTTTGTTACTTACTTGTCCTTATGCAGCCTCAGGTGACGAGCGAAGTTTGATGTGGTTGACTGGCTGTCCGAAATTGTGGCTCCACATGTTCTGCACGTAGCAATGCGTTTGCCATCTGTATTGGAGTATTCTTTAAATCCAAAGGAAATTACGCGGGGAATCATGTTTTTATCCGTCCGTTCATCATTCAGCGTCCTCGTTGCCCATCACCGTTTGGTTTTTCATTTGAACCAGTTGAAGTGCTTGAGTGACACCTAGTGCTAGTGGATTGAGCTGCCGTAGCCTAGGACAAGGAGCTACACCGCATTCAAATAATAACGAGTGTACTTGGATTCAAAATCGAGGGGGGAAAGAATATTTATACCTGATACGCCAAGTCACTGCAAGCTAAAACTGTCAAGTCCAAGTCAAGTCTCGAGTCAACAGCGTGCAAGTCCGAGTCGAGTTGCAAGTCATTCCTCATCTAGGGATTTCAAGTCTCAAGTCATCAAAATGGTGACTCGAGTCTGACTCGAGTCCACATGTCTGCCTATAACTATACATATCCATACGTACACAAACACCCATATCATAATTATGCATATTATGCTTATATATTATATATATATATATATATATATATATATATATATATATATACAAAAAAACCTCACATTTTATTATATATATATATATATATATATATATATATCCGTATGTACCCATACCCACATATATACACTTATATTATCAAGAGCATGTTATTGTAATTCCTCCTCCCTATACCTCATAAAGATCTGTTCCTTATACCTTTTTTTGAACTGGTTTATAGTTGTACATTTCATGAGCTCCACATTCAAACTGTTCCATAGCTTTACTCCACAAATAGAAATACTGAACATTTTTAACGTTGTCCTAGCACTGCAAATTTTAAATTTCAATTTCCCCCTAAAATTATAGCCCCCCTCTCTATCCGAGAACATTATTTGGATATTCCTTGGTACTTTATAATTCCTTACTTTGTACATTACTAAGGCAGTTTTATATTCTATAATATCCCTGAATTTTAAACATTTTGAATTTAAGAATATTGAACCGACCTTCCCTTATTTTGCTATTATTAAAGATAGATTGTACCAAGTGACGCAGGACACTCAAACTAATGAAAGAATAACCCAGTTGTTAATCCCAAAGAGCCATAGGGAACTCGTATTCCATGCAGCTCACTTTAATCCCATGGCTGGACACTTAGGGCAAGATAAAACACTAGCCCGAATAATGGCCTGGTTCTATTGGCCAGGGATTTGTGGGGATGTCTGTCGGTGGTGTGCGGCATGCCGTGAATGCCATTTAGTAAATCCCGCGGCCACTCCAAAAGTGCCTTTGCGCCCTTTTCCTCTAATCAAGATCCCATTTGAGCGAATTGGAATGGATCTCGTCGGGCCATTGGATCGGTCAGCACAGGGATATTGCTTTATTTTAGTTCTGGTGGACTATGCAACGCGATATCCGGAAGCAGTGCCTCTCCGCAATATCTCAGCACGCAGTATTGCGGAAGCGCTCTTCCGCTGTTTCTCCCAGGTTGGGATTCCGAAAGAAATCCAATTTTTTTTATGTGGCAGCAGTATGCTTCCGCAGATCATAACTCGAACTCTCGCGATATTTTTTTTATTCGTCTAAAGATTTAAAACACTTTTATTTTATTATGATGTGTGGTATAAAGGATTCTGTGCCAAAATACTACTTTGTAAGATGTTTACTTGTGTTAATTTTTTCAAACAAAATAAAAAAAATTTAAAAAAACCTTTTTCCTACCTACCGACCTTATTTTAGTATTTCATGTTACCTGAAACACTATCTTTTTTTTTTTTTTTGGCCTAATGTTAGCTAGGTCTGACATTAGTTTTGTGTAAAGTCGGCCACAAAAGTTAATATTGATTCAACGTCTGTCAAGGAAAACATTGCTATTGGCTGAAGCTTATGATTCAAATATTGAGGATCTTAAACATGAGTTACATCAGACGAGGAGAGTACTAGACAGAAAAAAGGGGGAACAGGAGAGTCCTACCACTCTCATGGAGTTCACTCAGTTTTTGGACCCATACCAAGATGTTTTTTTTTTTAGTTGTTCAGGTTGTGTAAAATAGCGGTTGTCTTGCCTGTGAGCAGTGCATCCTGTGAACGAAGGTTTTCATCTCTCAGGCTCAAAAAGACTTATTTGCGGTCGACTATGACAGAAAAGAGACTATCAAGTTTGGCTGTACTCAGCATTGAATCAAAGCGCACAAAAGCATTAGATCTTGATAAATTTGTGAAGCGTTTTGCTGAGCAACATGGAAATCGCCAGATTCAGCTGTTGTAGGCATGACACGTTCATGTTATGCTCACTGGTGAGCCTTTACAAAGCGTGAGGAAAAAAAACTATAAAATGTGACACTGGTGTAAATGGTTTAAATCATGCTGAACTTGAAGCAGTGTTGTTATTGTTGTTTTTTAGTGTCTGTTCTTTTGCATATACAGTATAAAACTGTCCAGAAACGGTATAGACCTCATCTGAGAATGTGTGTTCTTCGTGAACAATAAAAGCATGAGATTAAGTTTGTCTGTATGAGTTTGTAAATGGCAGCCCGTGCCCTTTTGTAGTGTGTACAGTACATACTATTTGTCATCAAACTGTGATAACTGTGATTAAATTCAGTATATATACGTCTATAATACGTTGCCACCCCTCAAATTCCTGTCCCCCTCTTGCCACCCCATAAATATTTTTCTAGATCCGCCCCTGCCAATCAGTCCCCAAAATTATAGAGTGGGTAAGGTGAGGATTAACTGCCGCCTTTACTCTAAATTTTTCCCCTCTGAAAAAAATGTGGACCGACACCAAAGGGTAGTTGTGAACATCCCCGTGCACACACAACACCTTCACCCCCTGTGCTCCCCCCAATGCCTCGCCTTGCACCAGGCTTTGGTGGATTGAGGTCTGATTACAGCCAGAATCCACCAACGCCTGATATGTATCCCCTTGGATACTCACCGGTACGCGATACGCTCCGGCCCGATTGAGGGCGGCTCCTGGCGCGTCGGGGATCCGAACCACCTCCATTACCGAGCACTGCTGTTGGAGGTGGCCCGGCTCCCCGCAGCGCAAGCAAACCGGCCCGGGCTCCCTCTCTGCACTAGTGCTCTGGGGCTCACTCACCTGAGGGGGGGGGGGAGAGACAGACACAGAAGGGAGACACGGAAGGGCACCGCAGGCCGCCTGGGGTGGCGCCGGCCCCCGCCTCCGTGGTGGGGGAATGGGGCGAGGAGGAGACACAGGAGGAGGGGAAAGAGAGGAGAGGAGAGGAGAGAAGAGAAGAGGTCATCTGCTGTCCTACCATCGGGACAGACGCCAAATGGTCCTCCGCCAGCTCGATTGCCTGATTCAGCGACGCCGGGCGGCGGCACTGGACCCACTCTGCGGTTCCTGCTGGTAAATGTGCGATGAACTGTTCCAGTACCACCTGGTCGATGAGTCCCTCAGCGTCGCAGCTGTTGGCCCTCAACCACTGCCAGCAGGCGTCCCGGAGTTGCTGGCCAAACGCGAACGGCCGGCCGACTTCCTCCAAGCGCAAAGCGCGGAAGCGCTAGCGCTGCTGTTTGGGGGTGCTCCCCACACTCTGGAGGACGGCCCGGCGAAGGTCCGCGTAGGCCAGCCGGTGGTCGGCGGGGAGCTGTAGCGCGGCCAGTTGCGCCTCTCCCGTTAGCAGGGGGAGGAGGCGCGCTGCGCGCTGATCCATCGGCCACCCCAAGGTCTCCGCGACTTGCTCAAAGAGCGTGATGAATGCCTCGGGGTCATCCTGCAGGCCCATCTTTGTTAGGGTGAGGGGGGACGGGCCCATGGTGGGAGCGTTGGTAGACCCCGCCAATGTGAGGAGGTGCCGGAACGCCCGACGATCTTCCTGTTGCGCCAGCACCAGGGCCTCGAACCGTTGTTCTTGCTCCTTTTGGAGGGCGAGCAGCGCCTGGTGCAGGCTCTGTTGGGCCGTGGTGAGGGGGTGGATCAGGTCCACGAAGGGGGAGGACTCCATGGGGCTGTTCTCTTCTGTGCTCACTCCTGGGTTTCGGCACCACTGTGACAGTTCCTGTATGTGGGTGGAGAACAGAAGGATGGCAGGCCAGAACTGAGGTCTCAAAAACTCTTTTATTTTGGCTTTTCAGCTTTCAAACACTCTCACACACTCAGACACATGCGCACACACATCAGCCATCTGGTTCTGGAGAGAGCTCCCTCTCCTCTCGCTCTCTCCCCTTAAATAGGGCGCGGTCACTGGGAAGACACACAAACACATTAATTAATAACAGGTGTAGTGATTCTGCCACTTACCTTCCCTGACTCTGCCCTCCTGTCACAGACCGATGCTTGACCACACCCCTGCTGCCACACTAGCCTTCTCACGAGCTGTGATGTGCAAAAAAAATTGTCAATATTCATCATTGTGTATGTGTGAAGAAATTCAGTCGTCCAGGTACATAGTAATCTGTGGTTGGTTGAAGAGAGCAACTGGACTTGCTTGACGATTCTTGAAAACGTTTCGCCTCTCCTCCGAAAGGCATCCTCAGTTCTGTCTGACTACTAGGGAGTATCCAGTATTTATTCTCTCATGGATCATCATAGAATCCGAATCAGAATGCTGATGGCTGCATTGTGAGCGGCTGATAAAATGTCATAGACACCCACCTCTGTTCAATGATGGTCGTTCCAGGTTGACAAAAATGAACGATCCACTCTGGCTAAGATGTCTGCCAGTTTTCTGAAAGTCCTCTCATACTCCCGCACCAGTCGAAGGGATCTCATCCCAAAGGGCGTAGAAACATATCTGTGAAGAAACTCAGTCATCCAGGTACATAGTAATCTGTGGTTGGTTGAAGAGAGCAACTGGACTTGCTTGACGATTCTTGAAAACGTTTCGCCTCTCCTCTGAAAGGCATCCTCAGTTCTGTCTGACTACTAGGGAGTATCCAGTATTTATTCTCTCATGGATCATCATAGAATCCGAATCTATGATGATCCATGAGAGAATAAATACTGGATACTCCCTAGTAGTCAGACAGAACTGAGGATGCCTTTCGGAGGAGAGGCGAAACGTTTTCAAGAATCGTCAAGCAAGTCCAGTTGCTCTCTTCAACCAACCACAGATCATCATTGTGTATGAATTAAATATACAACCGCAAATCAGAAAAAGCTGGGACTGTATGGAAACTGGGGCAGCACAGTGGTGTAGTGATTAGCGCTGTCGCCTCACAGCAAGAAGGTCCAGGTTCGAGCCCCGTGGCCGGCAAGGGCCTTTCTGTGTGGAGTTTGCATGTTCTTCCCATGTCCGCGTGGGTTTCCTCCGGGTGCTCCGGTTTCCCCCACAGTCCAAAGACATGCAGGTTAGGTTAACTGGTGACTCTAAATTGACCGTAGGTGTGAATGTGAGTGTGAATGGTTGTCTGTGTCAGCCCTGCGATGACCTGGTGACTTGTCCAGGGTGTACCCCGCCTCTCACCAATAGTCAGCTGGGATAGGCTCCAGCTTGCCCGAGACCCTGCACAGGATAAGCACTTACAGATAATGGATGGATGGAAAATGCAAATAAAAAGAGAGCAGAGATTTGTAAATGTACTTTGACTTGTATTTCATTGCAGCCAGAATTAACCCAGGTTATTTCATGTTTTGAAGGTCAACTTCATTTCATTTGTTAATGTACATCCATTCCTATGTTTCAGACCAGCAACACATTTCAAAAAAGTTGGGACAGGGGCAGTTTAGGGCTAGTAATGAGGTTAAACAATTAAATAATGATGTGATGTGAAACAGGTGATGTCAGCCAGTGACTGTAATCATGATTTGGTACAAAATCAGCATCCAGGAAAGGCCGAGACTTTGAAGAGTAAATATGGCCGAGGATCTCCAGTTTATCAACAAATGCATGAGAAAATTATTGAAATGTTTAAAAACAATGTTCCTCAAAGAAAGATAGGAAGGGATTTGGATATTTCACCCTCTACAGTGCTGAATATCATTAAACCATTCAAGGAATCTGGAGGAATTGTGGTGTGTTTCAGCCAGCTCACAGACCACAACGTAAAAAGAGGCAGACACCCAAAAATGTATTGCTAAAACAAGCGATCTTTTTCAATAAAGAGCAAATAATCACTGCCCAGGTTTAGGGGAAATGGTGTGAATGCTGGTGTGTATGTATGGATGCAAATGCAGACATCAATCTGTCAGCTATGTGAGAAAGAAAAGAGAACACAAAGAAAGGAGGAGAGAAATAAATAAAGAGTGAGAGTGTGTGGGGAAAATGTCAAAATCAAAGTATGTGCCTGCAGGAAGGAAGACAAGTACCCCCAGGTAAGAGAGCTCCTTTTATATCCACACCCTTCTCCAAGTGCGCCGAGTTAACAAATTAGCCCACGTAAGCTCAACCTGCCCGTACACTGACAGGAGAAGGCCTGTAGGGAGACACAGGGGGTCGTAACAGGTGCGTAAAGGGCAAAGGGCTCAAGCCTAATCTGAACACCCGTGATCTCTAATCCCTCAGACAGCACTGCATCAAAAACTGTCATTCATCTATAGCTGATAGAACCACATGGGCTCGGGATTACTTTGGCAAACCTTTGTCAAGCTCTACAATACAGAGTTACATCCACAAACACCAGTTAAAACTTTACTGTGCCAAAAGGAAGCCTGACGTTAACTGTGTCCAGAAGTGCTGTTGACTTCTCTGGGCTCAGAGGCATCTGGGATGGACCATCACACAGTAGAAACATGTATTGTGGTCAGACTCTTTCTACACTTGCATCCATCATCACATCCACACGCATCTGCACACATTCGCGCTTGGCATGGGTCGAACTTCTACTCGTGCGCATTTGCACTCTGAACAGCAAGGACTAATTACACACACCTGTCCTGGATTAAAGCACAATCAGTGCACGCTTAAAAGGACGCTGCCAACACACACATTGTGAAGTATTGAGTTTCCCAGTGACTCTTACCGAGCCATATGTTTGTACTGTCTTCCAGGTTTTTGACTCTTGTCTGCATTTCAGTTTCTACTTCTGCCTAGTCATTTTGTGCCTCACTTGACCTCTGCTTGTCTACTGTTTATGATTTTGCCTGCTTATTTGGATTGTTTGCCTGCATGCCTTTTAATAAACTCTTCTGCACTTACATCCGCTACCACCATACTGACAGAATACTTTGCCGACACGTGGATGTAGTGGAAGAGAGCAGGCACACTGGTCAATGCCACGCCCGAGTTTCCGTGCCTCAGCCCGGATCGATAATTTTTCTGCAGCGAGTTGATTTGAACACACCGGCACCCTATCATGGAATGGATTACCCACCGAATAGATTTCTGTTGGAACCACTTTTGTCAAGGAACATTATTTACATTGCAATATTTGCAACAAGTTGTATTTGGTAGGTGGCTCTGTTCTGGGACCTCCCTGCCCTTCCATGTGCATATGTGGAAAGCCTCGGGGCAGGGAGAGCACATCTCCCTGCCCGACCATGTGCCTACATGCAAAGGCTAAAGTAGGGAGAGCTGCAGCAAAATCCCCCAAAACCACCATGCCAGGCAGACCTCCTTGGCCTTCCATGCTTCCATGGAAGAGCCAGCAGAAGGAGCTCACTGAACTATTAATTAGGAAGAAAGTTAAATTAAGATGAAATACAGTGAGGTGAGTTGAATCTTCACAGATTGCTGTTGGGGTAATATAGCTAGTAAGTTTATACAGAGAGCCTGAGCAGCTATGCAATAATGTTTATGTTTAACCTAGTGCAGTCTCAATGAACAGGACAGGTCAGGCTGGATGGTGCTGTCTCTGGACATAGTTGGCAAAATTCTGAAATTCAAAGCGAACAAGAATCGGCCATCGTTGTCCAGGCCTGGAATACAGGCTGTTCAAACAATGAAATTATTCAAAGCAGAGGACCATGTGAGGCACGTCACAAATTTATTAATAACAGAACTGAGGAGCCCTTGTTAATGATGTTTACAGTTGCTGTCTCATTGTCACAAAAACAGGATTTGCTTCTTGACCAGTGTTTACCCCACAGAAGACAAGCTACATGATTTGGTAGATCCCATTAAGCCTAGTTCACAACCGGATGTACGATTTTTTTTGGCTGTGCGATTTTTGGCATTTCCCAAATCGCTGCATTTTTTTTTGTTCATGGAGAAAGACGTGCGTTGGCCGTAAGTTTGTCTTGCAACCTGAAAAAAACCGTCAGCGCCCGTAGAGTTTGTTTGACATGACAAAGAACCTCTGCGAACGGTCTACGGCTCGAAAATCAGCAAGTCACATGCACGCCCTCCGTGCATTTCTTGCGTTTTTTGCACGTAGACCAGCCATAGGAGCATGTACGGCCGGTTGTGACTGAGGCTTTAGAGCACTGGAAGAAGTATCAGCTGACAAGGATGACAATTCTTTGGGCCATGCATTGATTTTTCCGAGAGGCAGTGAAGCTTGCATCCGGTCGCTGTCTGAGGTGATGCCTAGAAATCCTATAGTCAAGTCAGGTTTTTTTTGTATAGCATTTTTAACAGACATTGTTGCAAAGCAGCCTTATAGAAGATTAAAGACTTCAAACATGATCTAATTTTATCCCTAATTTAGTTCAAGTTTTATTTGTCACATATAATTACAAGTAATTACAGTGAAATTCTTATGTACCTTAGGTCATTGAGACTATAAAAATATATAGATAAGATAAATTAAAAACAATAGAAATAAAGGGGAAAAAACCTTTAAAACTATATTAATGAGTGGAAACATGGCAGAGATGTGATGATTGTGTGGTTACGAGTCCTTAAAGTCCAAAGTGCAGTAGTGCATAGTAGTGCACCTTGTTATCATTATGAAGAGTTCAACAGTCTGATGGCCTGAGGGAAGAAGCTCCTCCTCATCCTCTCAGTGTTGGCCTTCAGCTGTCGGTAGCATCTCTCTGAAGGCAGCAGGGAGAACAGTCTATTATTTGGGTGACTGGGGTCGCTGGCGATCTTCCTTGCTCTGTCCCTGCAGCGGCTGGAATAAATGCCCTGCAGGTTAGGGAGGGTGGTCCTGATGGTTCTCTCAGCAGAGCGAACCACCCTCCTGAGAGCCAGCTGGTCTCTCCTGGTGGTGCTTCCCATCCAGTTAGTGATGGTCCCACTCAGGACACTCTCAATAGTGCAGGAGTAAAAGTTCCTTAGTGCCCTGAGTGGGAGTTTGAAGTCCTTCAGTCTCCTTAAGAAGTAGAGGTGCTGGCCTTAACCAGGGTGTTGGTGTGACAGGACCAAGAGAGGTCCTGTGAGATGTGGACACCCAGGTATTTGAAATTGTCCACTCTCTTTACCTGGGCCCCATTGATGCAGATGGGTTGGAGGTCTGTCTACTGCTTCCTGCTCATCTTTATTAGAGATGAGGCCCACCACAGCTGTATCATCAGCAAACTTAATGATGGTGTTGGAGTCTGAAGTGGCCATACAGTCATGAGTGTACAGGGAGTACAGCAAAGGGCTCAGAATGCATCCTTGGAGGGAACCATTGTTGAGGGTGAGGGGAGATGAAGTGTGGCGGCCTACACATACCACCTGTGGTCTGCCTGTAAGGAAGCTGTGGATCCACCGGCACAATGAGGGGTGCAGGCTGAGATCACACAGTTTTTGGACCAGCCTGGAGGGGATTATGGTGTTAAACGCTGAGCTGTAGTCAATGAACAGCAGTCTAGCGTAGGATCCCCTTTTGGTGTCCAGATGAGCCAAGGTGGTGTGAAGTAGGTGAGAAATGGATCTGTGGATCTGCTGGAGCGATAGGCAAACTGTAGCGTATCCAGGGTAGCAGGCAGGGAGGAGGTGATGAGGGGTTTGACTAGCCTTTTGAAACACTTCATCACCACAGATGTTGGGGCTATGGGACGATAGTTGTTCAGGCAGCTGGGCTGGGGTTTCTTAGGCACAGGAACTATAATAGACTGTTTGAAGCAGGTGGGGACAATGCACTGAGAAAGGGAGAGGTTGAATATTACCATGAAGACACTTGCTAGCTGGTTAGCACAGGCCTTCAGGACACAACCTGTGATCCCATCCGGACCTGCTGCCCTCCTGGAATTCCTGGGAGTGAGTGCCATCCTCACATTGTGCTCCATCACGGTGAGCACTGCTTCCTCTCTGCCGGTGATTGTCTGCTCGTTTGCAGGTCGTCTCAAAGCGGGCATAAAAGTTGTTCAGTTCATCGGCGAGAGATTTGTCGGCGTTTGTCAGAGGAGCGCGAGCTGATTTATAGTCCGTGATGATCCGTAGTCCTTGCCATAGCTCTCTGGGATCCTGCTGGTACAAATGATCCTCCAGCTTCCTCTCATACCACTGTTTAGCCTCCTTCACTGCTTTATGAACGTTGTAAGAAGCAGCCTTGTATTCTTCCATGTTCCCAGTTAACAGCCCAGTGTTATAGGCAGCAGTGCATGATCTCAGAGCGTTGCGAACGGTGTTATCCACCCATGGCTTCTGGTTGGGAAATGTCCTGACTATGCTTTTGGGAGCGCAGTCCTCCGCTAGCGTCCCAATGAATCTCACCACCGCTTCTGTAAACACGTTGATGTCATCACCTGAGCTGTGCCGGAACAAATCCCAGTTGGTGATGTTGAGTGCGTCTTGTAAGATCGCCACTGATTGGTCAGACCATCGCATCACCTCCCTGCATGCTGGGGCTTCCACTTTCAGTTGTACTTAGGCATGAGGAAAATAGTCGAGTGATCTGACTTACCGAAGGGGGGAAGAGATGTAGCTTTGTAGCTCTCTTTGAACGGCGAGGAGCAGTGATCTAGAGTCTTGCTTCCTCTGGTAGGATAAGTGATATGTTGCTGGAAGTCCGGTCTTATCGTCCTTAAGTTGGCTCGATTGAAATCGCCAGCTACTATGAGAGCTGCGTCCCTGTGATTAATTTCATAGCTGGAGAGAACTTCATGGAGTTCAGATAGGGGAGTGTCCGTGTCCGCTTTAGGTGGAATATAAACGGCACTAAAGATGACTGACAGGAACTCTCGAGGGAGATAAATGCCGGCCATTCTGAGAGTTAGGAGCTCCAAAGTTGGGTGAGCAGGAACAGGTTAAAGGTGTTATGTTCCTGGGATCACACCATCTGTTGTTGACCATTAAGCACACTCCCCCTCCTCTCAACTTGCCCGACTCCTCAGTGCAGTCCATGTGGTAGACTGATAGAAAATCCGTCGGTTGCACAGCATGGTCCGAGACCGAGGGGGACAGCCATGACTCAGTGAGACAAATAATGTTAGTCTCGTATATCCCATTGGTATTTGAGTCTAGCCCTGAGGTCGTCGAGCTTGTTTTCCAGGGACTGGACATTGGCTAGCAGAATGCTAGGCAGAGGTGGACAATGTGCCTTTCTCCTCAGCCAGTTCTGTTTTCCGCTCGTTTGCCTCTGGATCTTTTCCTCAGCCTGAACTTGGCATGCCCTCCATTGTTGTTGGACCCCCGCAGTATCTCGTCCGGCAGTGTGAAGCTGAATTCCCTTAAAAATAAAAAAAACATTGCACTTCTCTCCAATGTCTATCAGAGTCTGTCTGGTGTACGTAGTTAGACAGAGAGTGCAGGTTGTGCAAAAAAGCTGAAAATAACAATAATTAACACTAAATACACAAAAACGACTGGAGCAGGTACGATGGCTGCCTGCCTCACCGGCGCCGTCTTGGAAAAAGATTTATTCATAATTTATCCCTGATGAGCAAGCCTGTGGTGACAGCGGCAAGGAAAAACTCCCTCAGATGGAATGAGGAAGAAACCTTGAGAGGCACCAGATTCAAAAGGGGACCCTTCCTCATTTGGGTGAAAAAAGATAGCATATAAATAATTTGTTTCTATAATGGTGTCCTATAGTCACTCCGTGTAACCAGGAAAATCATTATAGTTTCAACATGAGGTCTGTTTTGTTGAAATTACCCACTGTTCATTGATGCTTTGAGCTTCATAATTATGAAGAGCAGATAAATTGATTACCGGTAGGCTCTTTTATTTATTAATTTTATTTTATTACTTTTTTTCTCAGGGCAGCACGGTGGTGTGGTGGTTAGTGCTGTCGCCTCACAGCAAGAAGGTCCTGGGTTCGAGCCCCGTGGCCGGCGAGGGCCTTTCTGTGTGGAGGTTGCTTGTTCTCCGCGTGGGTGTGCTCCGGTTTCCCCCACAGTCCAAAGACATGCAGGTTAGGTTAACTGGTTACTCTAAATTGACCATAGGTGTGAATGGTCGCCTATGTGTCAGCCCTGTGATGACCTGGCGATTTGTCCAGGGTGAACCCTGCCTTTTGCCCGTAGTCAGCTGGGATAGGCTTCAGCTTGCCTGCGACCCTGTAGAAGGATAAAGCGGCCTGAGATGATGAGATGAGACTTTTCTTCTCCTCCCAAATAGTTACAAGGCACTATCTAGGGTACTAGTATCACTACTAGGGTAAACGTGAGTTATCAAATTGAGTAGTCGGGTGGTGACATCATTGTTCTGCGATGCAGGAGCTGATCTCTGCAGCTAATTTGGGAGCATGAAGGATGTAAACAAACCTCGCAAACTTGTAGAAGGAGCCAACTGGACTTCAGGCTTGGATTCTGGAGTTCATGGTGGCAAGTGATGCTGGACAAGGCTGACAAGAAGTTATTCTGGTCCACAGGTGCGGCTGCTGGGGCTTAGACTCTCACTCGTGGGTGGCGGAGCAGCCGCAGCTTGGACTGCAGAGGTGTGGCAGGGTTTATGTTTTCGGTGGCTTCCCGAGGAGTAGGGTGCTTAATAGATCTGCAGCTGGGGGCTCAATGCAGATGCCCCCTGCAACAAACAGTTCCTCGAGGGAAGCGCTGACTGGAGCTGTGATGCTATTTATGAACACGATTTTCAGGAGCCTGGGTGCAGGCCATTCGTTAATCCTGGGAGCAAAAGACTGCTACATTCCAAACGAGAGCTCCGGCTAATGGAAATGGTGCTCGCTTGCAGAATTTTGGGTGGGGGTTGGGGGCTGAGACTCGAGAGGCCGATGAAATGGCAGAGGAGGAGGCCTTCACTCCAGAGCTCCCTTCAGAGGCCAATGCAATGGCAGACGAAGAAGCCTTCACACCAGCGCTCCCTCCAGAGGGCAACACATTGGCAGAGGAGAAGGAATCTGCTCCTGAGCCAGCACCAGAGGCCAACAGGGCGGCCTCTGTTCCACTGTGAGCTCCAGCGCCAGAGGCTGACAGGGTGGCTTCTCACTGCCAGCTCCAGAGCTGGTGCCAGAGGGTGACAGGGTGACCTCAGCTCCAGATTTTAGTTGGAACAAGCTCTTTTCCATGCCGCCTGGCTTCGAAGACATCATTGGCATGCCACCTGGCTTCAAGGAGTTCATTGTTCTACTGCCTGGCTTCGAGGACGTCATCGCTCCACCGCCTGGCTTCAAAGACGTTGTCGCTCCACCACCTGGCTTCAATGTGGACAAGCTCTTTGCTTCACTGCCTGGCTTCAATGTGGATGAGCTCTTCACTCCACCACCAGGCTTCAAGGACATGACTGCTCCACTACCAGGCATCATTGATGATGAGACTATCACTGAAGCTAAGTCCAGACCTGCTGTGGAGTCCAGATCTGAGTCCATCCCCACACACGTACCCATGCCAATGCCCAAGCCCAGGTACGAGCCCAAGTCCATGTCCTGTCCGGAGCCCATGTCCTGTGTGGAACTGTTAGAATCTGGTGCCACATCTGCCCAGAGCCAGAGCGGAACACTGATGGGACTGTGTCTAGCACCAGATCCTTGCTGTCATGGGTCATTCAAGGAGGATTTTAGCTCCCTGAGGGAGCCCTTTTTTTGGGGGGGGGTTGGCTTCTGTCCCATCCGCGTGCATCCATGCGCATTTGCACTTGATGTGCGTCAAACTTCTACTCGTGCGCATTTGGGCTCTGAGTAACAAGGACCAATTACACACACCTGCCCTGGATTAAAGCATAATCAGTGTGCACTTTAAATGACTCTGCCAAGACACACATTATGAGGTATTGAGTTTCCCAGTGACTCTTACCAAGCTGTATGTTTGTATTGTCTTCCTGGTATTTGACTCTCATATGCATTTTGGTTTCTGCTTCTGTCTTCTGCCTAGTCTATTCAGTTTGTGCCTCACTTGACCTACCTAGCAACTCACAGCTTAAAACACATCATGAACTTTGCTGATGACATGAGTGTGGTGGGTCTCCTCAGTAAGAACGATGAGTCAGCATACAGAGAGGAGGTGCAATGACTATCGGAATGGTGCAATGTTAACAACCTGTCTCTGAACGTGGACAAAAGAGATGGTTGTTGATTTCAGGAGAACATGGAATGACCACTCTCCACTGTATATCAATGGCTCACATGTGGAGAACACCAAGAGCACCAAATTCCTTGGTGTTCATCTGGCAGAGAACCTCACCTGGTCCCTCAACACCAGCTCCATAGTCAAGAAAGCCCAGCAGCATCTCTACTTCCTACTGAGACTAAGGAAAACCCATCTCCCATCACCCATCTTCACAAAGTTCTACAGAGGGACTATTGCTAGCATTCTGAGCAGCTGCATCAAGGTCTGGTTTGGGAACTGCACCGTCTTGGATCCCAAGACCCTACAGTGGATCGTGAGGACAGCTGAGATGATCATTGGAGTCTCTCTTCCCTCCATCACAGACATTTACACCACACGGTGCATCTGGAAAGCCACCAGCTTCATGGCCGACCCCACACACAACCTCTTCACAAGCCACCAGCATCATAGCCAACCCCACACACAACCTCTTCACCCTCCTGCCATCTAGAAAAAGGTACCGAAGCATTCGGGCCTTCACAGCCAGACTCTGTAACAGTTATTTCACACATGCCATCAGACTCCTCAACTCTGAGGGACTGGACTGATTTCTCACAGACTGTTGAACACACCACTCACACTGCATTCTTTGCACAGTGGACAATAATGCACTATTACTTTACAATGTTTACAATGTCCTTCACACACACAAGGTTTCCATTTATTTATTCCCTTTTCATATACTACCTCAATGTGCACACTCAACTCTGCACTTTATGTTGTTTGTGTTGTTTATGTTTGTGCAGTGTTGTGTAATGGAGTTAAAATGCACTTTATTAATTTTTGTTTTGAATTATTTTTGTGAAATTTTATTTGTCATTTAATTATTCTTTTGAGTATTTGTAAATTTTCTCTCAATGAGTTATTTTCATTTACTGTTATTTTTATTTGCATTTCCCATGGAAAGAACTTTTTGGCCATCGCCTTTTCTGTACCCCTTGGGGTTATAGGGATCCCGGCGTAAACGGAAGGAGGGTGGTCATGCGACTGGATTGTGAATGGACAGAGGATGGCAGAAGGTAGTGACAGATCAGGATGTGAGCTAGGAGGAGTGACTGAGGGTGGCGGGAAAGATGAAGGTTGGTGTACTGCAACTTTTAAAAATAGTCGGAAACGAAGGAAGCATAAGTAACTCGGGAAAAATGCAAGTGTTGAAGACACTGACAGTGATCAAAGGATGGTAGATGTAGGACAACTAGTGGAAGAGTATCAAGTGATAATTAAACTAACTCAAGAAGGAGCGTCATTTGGTGAGTGGAACCCAATTCAACGAACTGAAGCGATTAAACAAACTCAGGGGTGTCATGGCTCAGGTGGATAAGGCGCCATGCCATAAATCCGGGGACCCGGGTTCAATTCCAACCAGAGATCATTTCCTGATCTCTCTTCTGCTCATTTCCTGTCTCTACACTGTCCTATCCAATAAAGGTGGAAAAAAAGCCCCAAAAATCTTTATATAAAAACAAAAAAAAAAAACCACACACAACTGTTGGTCGTGATCATTATCCTATAGTGATTAAAGTTGGGACAGAAGTGTGTCAGGAAATATCGATGGGGATACCAAGGTGGAATTTCAAAAAAGCCAACTGGGACAAATTTCAAATATTAAATAAAATAAGATGTAAAGAACTGGTTCGGGAGGATATTACAGGTGTAGATGAGTTTAACAATAAGTTGGTGACAGCAATCTCATCTCATTATCTGTAGCCGCTTTATCCTTCTAAAGGGTCGCAGGCAAGCTGGATCCTATCCCAGCTGACTATGGGCGAAAGGCGGGGTTCACCCTGGACAAGTCGCCAGGTCATCACAGGGCTGACACATAGACACAGACAACCATTCACACTCACATTCACACCTACGCTCAATTTAGAGGGTGACAGCAATCATACAGAGGAAACAATTCCAAAGGCAGCAGGAGGCAGAGAGAAAAAGATGGTTCCCTGGTGGGATGGAAATTGTAGAAAAGCTATCAAAAGGAGAAATGACGCTTTCAGACAATTAAAGAAACATCATTCATTAGAAACATTAATTCAGTATAAAAGAGCACAAGCAATAGTTCAAAGAACTCTTAGAATAACAAAACGTACCTATTGGAGACACTACTGCAATAGCATAGGCAGGGGAACACAGCTATCGGATGTCTGGGGAATGATCAGACAAATGAGTGGTACAAGAAGAAGGCATGAAATACCAGTGTTAAACCAAAATAATAAAATAGCAGTTACAAATTTCAACAAAGCAGAGGTATTGGCACAAACGTTTGTTAAAATTCATAGCCTAGAGAATCTGTCAAACACAGCTAGACAATCTCGGGATAATACACTGGCATTAAATCCAGGTGTTGAGGTGAGAAAAGCTACATTAGGTGATAGTCTAGACTTACCCTTCAGTCTATTTGAGTTAAATAGAGCTATCATGAAGGTAAAGCAAACTTCCCCAGGGAAAGATGGTATTAGCTATAGCAGCATTTCTCAACCTTTTTTCAGTCACGTCACCCTTCAGAAGTATGCAAATTCTCAAGGCACCCCCATATAAAATATACGCAGTCACGCTGACCCCGGCAGTGACGTTGTGACATGGGAAAGGGGGCCGTGAGACAAATTTTGATGATGCATGAGCCGGCGATGATCTGCATTAGTGTAACTATCGTTTTTTGGAATTTTAATTCATTTTATTTATTTCAATGTTAGAATATATAATTTTTTGACAGCACTCCTAATGAAGCCAGATGGCACCCCAGTTGAGAAAGGCTGAGCTATAGCATGCTAGAACATATGGATAATAGCTCACTTGGTGTAGTTTTGAGACTATTGAACATGGTCTGGGAAACAGGAATAATTCCAACAACCTGGAAGCAGTCTATCATTGTGCCAAATTTAAAGCCTGGAAAAGACCCTTCTGGCCCTTCAAATTACAGACCAATAGCGTTAACATCACAGTTCAGTAAAACAACGGAGCAGATGATAACTGAGAGGCTTCATTACTTCATGGAAAGTAAACACCTGTTCGCACCTTATCAAAGTGGATTCTGTAAAGGAAGAAACACATTGGACTCTGTCTTATGCTTGGAATCAGAAATCAGGAAAGCCCAGAATAATAAAGAAATAGTTTTAGCTGTCCTGTTTGATATAGAAAAAGCATAGGATATGTTGTGGAAAGAAGGACTTCTTATTAAGTTGGATAAATTAGGTATAGGTGATCGGTTATATAACTGGGTGTAAGACTTTCTATTTCTATTCTATTCAGAACTATAGAAGTAAGAGTAGGCGCAGAGTATTCGAACATGTATTGAGTAGAAAATGGAACTCCACAAGGCAGTGTGTGTAGTCCGGTGTTATTTAACATAATGATCAATGACATTTTCGAGCAGGTGGAATATGGCGTTGGGAAAGCACTGTATGCAGATGACGGGGCCCTCTGGATTAGGCGTAGAAATTTAAGATACATTCAGAAGAAAATGCAGACAGCAATAAAAACAGTAGAGGAATGGTCAAAGAAATGGGATGCTTAAGCTATCAATATCAAAGTCCCAGGTCATATGTTTCTCTAAATGGCAAAAATCACTTTCACTGAAACTATATGGTCAAACACTTGAACAAGTCAGAGTGGTTCGGTTTCTTGGGGTTATTTTTGATGAGAAACTCATGTGGAGACAGCATATAGAACAAACAAAAGGAAAATGTAAAAAAATCAACAATCTTTTGCATTGCTTGATGGGACGGGGGGGCAGCAAGGTCATCATGACTAAACCTTTACTGGACACTCTCATGAGAGCAACATTAGATTATGGGTGTGTAGCCTATATGTCAGCGGCAAAAAGCAACCTTAAAAAATTAGCTGTAGAGCAAGCACAGGCCCTAAGAATATGCTGCGGTGCATTCAAAACCTCTCCAGTAGCTGCTACGCAGGTAGAAATGGGAGAAATGCCATTACATATTAGGAGAGTTAAGCTTATGTTGGCATACTGGGTTAACTTACAGGGACACAATGAATTGCACCCAACAAAGTCCATCCTGCAGGAATGCTGCGAACACAACAAATCAAACTTTTACAGGTTTGGATGGACTGGTAATGTCAAGCCAGGTGAAGCAGGTCCACAGTCACCAGTACAGCAAAACAGTTCCAATTTCAGCGATCCCTCCCTGGCTGTTTGTGATGCCATCTGTTGATCTGAACCCACAAAAGGAAATGAAAGAGAAGTCCAAGCTAGTGCCCGCTTGTCACATTGTCCAAAGCTACATACAACAACACTTTCCAGATAAGACACTGATATTTACAGATGGTTCAAAGAGCCCTGAATCTGGACGCACTGGTGCTGCAGTAAATATCCCACAGTATGGCACAGCTATAAAAAGGAGAACAACAGACCATCTTTCAGCATACACAGTAGAGCTTGTGGCCATAATGCTCGGATTACTGTGGGTAGAGGAAAACAACCAGAACAATACACTAATAGCAACAGATAGTTTATCAGCACTCATGAGCATCAGGTCAGGGAAATCATGCAGGTAAGATATCATAAATGAAATATATCACATAATATACAGAAAACACAGACTGGGTTTAAATGTATGCTTCATTTGGGGTTCTGCTAATGTCGGGTAGAAGGAAACGAGGGCGTAGCAACTGATTGTTGGCAAAACAATCAGTGAAATCACAAACAATTCATTTGTAAATTCCATGATGTAAAGCTGAGGCTAAAACCATCATTAAGTGTCAAACAGAAAAAGTATGGCAGGAGAACTGGGACACCAGTGATACAGGAAGACATCTCTCCAATGGAGCCCCATGGCCGTGGAGAAACATCATTTCGTCTTCACTGTGCACTGTACCAACTGTATATGGTTGAAATGACTGCAGTGCCCTGCTGCAAATGATGTTTTGTTTGTTTGGACATGTGTTTGGTTGGCAAATGTGCGGTGTATCTTGAAATGTTGTTTGTTGAATTGCTGCTGTTGTGAGGCGGGTTTGCATTGATGTGGAGAGGTCTGTGTTTGGTGCTTTATTTGGGAGGGGGCTGAAACGTCCCATGTCTTGATGGTCTTTGAATATCTCATGCCGTTTCCTCTGTTTATTTGGGTAATCAGGTGTCAATCTGTTATTAGCCAATTAATGCCAGTCAGAGATGAGCGTCAACTACCTACCGGATTCGGAGAGGGGGTGGGACTAAAAAGGAAAGAGACTCAGTCGATTAACGGGAGAAAAAACGAGGGAAAAGATTAGCGACACAACGTCAAGAGCTAGTTGTGAGCTTTCGTTTGAAACTGTGTAAAGTTGCCATTATTGAAACTAAAAGCCGGAGGTTTTATATGTGGTTACCTGGTACAAAATGTAAGAGTGAGCCGTGTTTGAAGCTGTTTCAGCCGAAAATTATACTTAACTTCGGCAACACCATTTTCTTTTGTGTATTAGTGCTAGTTAGCCTCGTTTTCACTAGCTGGGAGAAGAAGGAGACTGTGTGTGTGTGTGTGTGTGTGTGTGTGTGTGTGTGTGTGAGACATATTTTGCGCCAGGTTTTCTGAGTGAGTATGGACATTTATATGTGAACTGGTGACAATATGAACATTTATGGGAATGAAGAGTGAGTTTATTAGTGCTGTGAATTTCTGCATAGTGTGCCTCAAAGCCTACATGCCCGCCTGCCATCCCGCTGCCGTGCAGTGTTGCCAACTCCTCAGTAAGGAAAGTCGCTATTGGCTGCGCTCGAAGTCGCTAAATGACGTTATCACCTAATTTGCATAATCTACAATTTGCAAGTAATTGTAATGGACGCTGTAGGAGAGAGGAAGACCGTCGTGGGAGAGACAAAAATTGAGTAACTAACACCCTAAATATGTTTAGAACTGCAAATTAACTTTTTTTTATTTTATTTTGCCATTGAAATAGACCATCACTTCTCAAAATAACTTAATGACTTTCGTCAATTTATTTATTTATATAGTGCCACATCATAATGCAATTATCTCAAGGCACTTTCCACGTTACATAAATCAGTTTTGTCTTGTATTGTTAAATGTTAGAATATCAAATAGAATCAAAAGACTGTTATGTGGGGTGGAATTGTTCGCTCTACATCCAACCCTCCTCCTTTATCCGGGCTTGGGACCCGCAAAGTGACCCAAAAGAGAAATGGCAGAGTTATTTAGGGTTTTTTTTTTTTTTTTGGGGGGGGGGGGGGGGGTTTCTTAGGTTTATGCTCCACTTAGGAGCCGACAACAAGTCATAACATAACATTTTAACATTTCTTCTATTTTAACATGACAACATTAACAATCTTAATGGACCAAAAAGAGATGATAGAAAAAAAACTGGTCAATGGCAATGTAAGTAAATGATGCTAACTAGTCTGGCCCTAATTCACATTCATTTTTTTTTTTTTTTTTTTCAGACCCTCCCTCCACACACACAAGCTGTGCTGGCTCACAGAAAGAGTCGGTCATCCTCATTATGGTCAAGGCTTCCTATGGCAGGTTAAGCAACTGAGGAAGCTGACTTAAATGAGTAAGCAGCTGATGTTCCAAAGCGCTGCAAAACATCAGGCAGCTTGTGCTCATAGCAAGCCTCACCAGACAGCTTCAGACCAAATCAGACATACAGGATGGAGTTAAGGGTCTGCAAGGACATCCGATTTCTAAGTTTGGCTATTTTTTCTATTTCTCCCAGGCTCTTATTGTGCTTCAGAGTTTCCTCTACATTGAAAACTGACATGTACTGCAATGCTTCGATCTTGTTTGGCAGTCTCACCCTCAACTCATTAGTGAGGGAGATGGTGAAGGCTACACACTGCTTTCGGACATTGTCCTTCTCTTCAAGCGCAAGGTGGAACTCAGCTGCCTCTGACTCAAAAAGGTAACCAAGGTACAGTTTGGGACCGATGTATCCATCAATTGGCTCTTTGAGTACATCAATATTTGCCAGTGGATTCAGCACCCTGTTACTCACAGGCTTTATCAGGCTGTGGGTGCTATTGGTCTTAAGTGATCAGTCTCATTAATTCAGTCTCATTAATAATACCATTCATTTTGGTGTTTAATAATAAATTACCAAACAGCTAAATTATGGTATATTCCAAATTATTATGATCACTACCAATGCAGCAACAATGTATTACTTTGGGTACGCTGACACTTGCACGATTCCGTGGCACGCATTGGCACGACTCGAGTCGTGCCAGTGCGCAAACTAGTCGTAAACTGGCGTGAAGTGTGCGTAAACCCATCGTGACTGCGTGCCATGTCGGGACGAGAATTTTGAAATGTTCAAAATTTTGGTCACGACAAAATTTCGCGACCGGGTCGTGAACTATGCGCAAACTGTTCGTGATCTCGTCGTGAACTCGTCGTGAACTCGTCGGGACGATGCGGGAGGATGCGTGCCAGTGCGTGGAAGTGCGCGCCATGCCAGACGACTGTCATGAACTGCCACGAATAGTTCACGAACAGCTCACGTCGAGTTCACGAGTAGTTCACAACATGTTCATGAATTGGTGCGCGTCGCAGCGTGGCCGTGCCTTCCCACTGACACGGTCATGCATTGATGGCACGAGCAGTTCACGACTAGTTTACGCACTTCACGAACAGTTTGCGCATGGCACGAGCAGTTCACGAGCAGTTCACGACTACTGCGCGACAGTGGCGCTCGCGTCGGTGCGGGGGTATATATAGGGCTTCCCGGACACTTCTCGCCATTCGCAATTTTTTTTCTTGCTTTTTTCTTTAATGTCTTTTATTTTCTATTCCTTCATGCCTTTTTTTTGGGGGGGGAGTTTCGTTTCTTTTATTTCAAAAATGGAACAACTGTGGATGCAGCTCATGAAGCTACTACCATTCTTTCTTGCCAAGGGACAGCACCAGCAGGGGACATGTAGTAATGTGACAGGTAGTCTCGCTGATCCTTTGCATCCTTCTGGGTATGATGGCCGGTTAGAGGCAGCAGCCCCTGCAGGTGTCGGTCAGTCCTCCATCCACCAGGGATCAGATCATGTGTGTCCGGATCTTCGCGGTCCACTTCTGAAATTGCGTGTGGGTATCTGATGAGGATGAGGTTGTGCATGACACAGGCATGCCCAAGTCGGCACGACACCGTCCGAATTGCGCAAACTCATCGTGCCAATGCGGGAAGTGCGTAAACTATGCGCAAACTATGCGTGAACTCGTCGTGCCAGCTCGTGAATGTGGACGGGCACGCATTCGTGAACTATGCGTGAACTAGTCGTGAACAGTGCGGGAGCCTCCCAGTTCGTGCCCCAAAATGGCACGACTTGCCATGACAAAATCGGGGCCAAAAGTCGTGCAAGTGTCAGCCTAGGGTTTCCGTATTACATAGACACTACAGCCAATAGTATTCATATACACTTGGGTGAAGGCAATTTGGAGTTCTTTGAGATTGTGTGACTTCAAAAATACATCAGCAAAAACAGACAAGCACAGTTTAACAGAATAATAGAATTTATTATAACAACGATACTAAATGGGTAATAGCAGTTGAATACATTCAATATGGTCAGCAGCAATATGTGTGTGTGTGTGTATGTGTGTGTGTGTGTGTGTGTGTACTAGGGAGAGCTGTAAAGTTTGGAATGTTATCTAAGGTGTTGGGGGGAAGGGAAATCACCTCGTGGTTTCTTGAGACAAAGGAATTCGTCGTGCTTGCTAATTTCACTAACTTATAACATTACCAAATCCTCTGTAATCTTGATGAAGTCAGTGTGTGTAATAATGAAATTAAGGGTGTTAGAAAGGATAGAGAAAAGCATGCAACAACCTATCTATTAAAACAACTGAGAGAACAATATAGAACAACAATGATCAACTCAACACTCTAAGTGTCTACAGTGTGCACAATTAAACAGTTTCTGAGTTTAAATTCATACTACTTCATAAAGCTAATTCCTAAGACTAGTTTGCCCAAATGCTAGCCTTACTTCCAGTATTTTGCTCCAATGTAGGAATGCGAAGATGTCCCGAAGTTTCGCGGGGTTTCGGGTGGAGGCGCAGAGAATTCCTTGATCCGAACTTTGTCGTTCATGAGGAAAAGTCTCTGATCAAACAATGTGCACAGCGATTAAGTCAGAAGGAATCCGGTCACTTCTAACTTTTAATTAACTGCTTGGGCTGCAGTCGTAACGTTACTTATAATAAACAAATAAATCGGTTGTAACTCAATTGAGTGAGACGATGCAACTTAGGTACTATTTACCATGGCCAGTGGTATATATGAAAGTGCGTTGAGTCTTCTTTCTTGCAAGGCAGACGTCGTGATTTCGGATGGTCCGATGAGCGGGGGGTATCTCTATATGTCCGTATGACGCAAGGTCCACAGACAGAGAGAGAGCGAGTTGGAGGTTTCCGGGTCACTTATAGAGTCATGGAGGATGTGACGTAGGTGATCTCGCCCAGTCGTGACGTAGGTCATCGCGGAAGTTGGTTGATGGGATATGTAGTTCTGGACGGGGACTGTGGCTGTCCCTACATTCCCCCTTTTGGTCTCAGAGGTATGACGGAGTCGTAGCACTGAGAGCACAGTATGGTACAGTCCACATGTCCATAGTCCTTGAGGTAGCATCCTCTGTACAGTCCATGGTGTCCTGTGAAACCTGTGTAAACTCATGAGTCCTAGTAAGACAGTTGGAGGCATAGGCATTTGGGCCAATATCAGGCTGTAAGCATTTGGGCATATAATCACTCTCTATCTAACTAGGTCAAAATCACATCTATATAAAAAAAAATTAAACACTACATAGTTACTTCATTTCCTATGCATAAAAAACAAGAGAAGAGAAGGAATGAAGGAAAGAAAAGAAGTATTAGTTCTTGGGTTAGTAAGCTTAATCTTCTGGAAAGGTAATAGCAGCGGGTGGACAGGATGGGCCTAACTATCATCCCCCCCCCCTTTTGGAGTGAGGACTGTTCAAAAGGCTTGATTTGATTGCTATGGACCCATCGATATGAGGGCGTTTGATTAGGCCTGGATGTCCTAATGCGATACGCAACGGGGGGCAGTTTTCCCACGATCTCGAAAGGTCCCGACCAGTGTGGTAGGAACTTCTTTGAGACTCCTACCGGCTTGGTAAAGTTGAAGTATAGGACTTTGTCACCTATTTGATATTCGTGATGGGAGGCTTTTCGGCCATAGTAGGCCTTTTGTCCTTTCTTGGGCTCTTTTGTTTAATCTGTTGAGGGGTCTGACCTCTTCTGTAACAGTCCTTTAACCTCAGCCAACTGGGCTTTCAAAGAATCCAGCTCTGAGCAGAACTTACCAGGTTGGTCTGAGTCACTGTGTCAGTCACTTCTACTCCTACATGTAGAGCTACAGTCGGAGCGCTCCTGCCGTCTCTGGCCAGAGCGGGGATGATGATCTTGCTGCCAACCGCCCTGTTCCTTATGACCCTTTTCATATAATGAGCGGTTGCCATGGTCACTGTGGCCTTGCCCTCGGTCTCTCCTGGCCTTACCTTGCCGATTCTTCCACTCACCCTGATGATGGCTCGGCAAGGGGCGGTTCAGACTGGAATTTCTCCAGGTGGGTCCCCCTTTTGGAGCTTCACCTCCTTCTAAGGCTAGCGGGGGCCTGTCTGCACCCTGGAGACTAAGGACCCTGGGTTCATCATCGTTTCTGTCTGTGGTTTTGACAATGGTCTCCCAGGTCATTTGGGCTAGTTGCCTAATTTCCCTCATTGAGTAGAAACCGTGTTGACACGTCAGTGTGACTTGAGTCCGCATGCTTGGGTGGAGGTTATGTAAGAAGAGGGATTTGAAGCCTCTATCTTCTTCCAAGCCTGGTGTGTTACTACCCTGGAAATAGGCAGTACGTAGCCATCTATAATATTCATGAGGCGCCTCAGACCGTTTGTGTTTAATTTGTAATGCACACAATGTCGCGGAGGTTTCATCCGTGTACGGCGCATATTCTTCCCTCATGTAATTGCGAAGTTTCGAATAGCTATTGCCAAAGTCTGGGGGTAGCGTCTCTAAAAAGGCACGAACGCTGCTACTGGAGGTCTTCCAGATCAGTTTAAGTTTCTCTCACATTGTGGCTTTCGGCAGGTCCATCAGGCATCGGTCAATTTCTCGCAAATAATTATTTACATTTGTTCTTTTATTGTCAGGATCGAATCGCTCAACATCTTTGGCAAGTAGGTCAATTTGCCATAAGCGAAGGGTTTGGTGCCTGTCCTTGTGTGGCCTCCTTGGCTCTCCTGAGTACTCACTATCTGAGCTACTCTGGTATTGCTCCTGTTTTGCACTAGATTCAGAGCCTGATTCATCCGAAGATGGATCAGGGATACTGTAGCGCACTGACCTGGGTGTATTATGGTTCTGGGCTTGGGATGAGCGCAGTACGGCTCCACCCTGGCTAAACGATGAAGGAGTCGTGTAGCGAGTTGATGGAGTTTGCAGGGTTCCTATGCAGTATGGAAAAGTATGGAAAAGTATGGAATTTGATTTTAGTATTTTCCAGGTCTGGAAAAGTATGGAAAATGGAAATTAGGGTATGGAGAAATATTTGTGTTTCCAGACCTTTGCCGCTACATAGTAAAATGAAGCTCAACATTCCGACATTCAGTTGAATTTTGCCAAAGAAATGTGTTGAAATGCGGAGGGAGGGAAACGGGTGTTCTGTTGTACTGGCATGCGCTCCGCCACACCCCCTGAACCTGCTTGCTTCTTGCAAGACTTTGGACAAAACGCAGGAAAATCCCCTGCTACAAAACGCCTCTTGAACACGCGTGAACACACATCATAGCTCCAGTCAGTGTAAAAATGCTTATGGCTTATTTGGCAGTGTTGCCAGAATTTGCTAGAAAAATAAGGCACATGGACCCTGAAAACAAGCGACCCAAGACAAAATAACTGCCAACAAAAATATGAAGGCTGTATACGCAAACGTACATATAAACTGAACAATGCTGTTATTACATTATTATTATAATTACATTACACAGAGATGCCTACTAGAACGGATTGGCCGTATTTTGTACGGAAAAGTTACGTAAATACGATGTTACGGCAAACAGTGTTATTCTGTACGGAATTATTATAAAGTCTTAAAAAATTCCAGTGAGTTGTTTTTAAACGTCCAAGCGACTTTTTCAATCCATGCGCAATTCACGGCTATTTATTTTTACGACAACCACACATGCTGTGTGTGACATGCGCAGATTCCGCACATTTGCTCGCGCTATTTTCGATACGGTAGAATGGCCGTGCGTTACACCCAGTCAAAAGGGCAATGGATACGCGCACTGCAAACTGTGTAGAACTGACATTAACATCACTCATGGTGGTCGCGATGACTGCACGCGGCATGTCAACTACAAAAAAAAAACATGGAGTATGCTGAAACGGTGAGTCAGGCGGAAAGTAAATCTGGGGGTATCCAGCAGTTTTTTACGAAATCTGTGGATGAAAAGACACGGAACGTGACACGTGCTGAAGCGGTGATGGTTGACCTGTGCTTGGAGTTGAACTTGCCAATTAGTGCCATGAAATGTGAGTTAAACTTATTCAGTTTCTTTTTACATGTCTGATTTTTATTCACTGAAATATCAAACAGTGGCTGTACTTTAACTCAAAGTCTTTTCAGTGTTGCAAGTACAAATGGACATGTAGTATGATCAAAAACAGAATTTTATGATTAGTGTTGTTGGGATTGTGGCAAAAAATTGATCATTCCACTGTTTTAAATACAATTATAAATGTCATTTTATTCAATGTCTCTTCTGAAGCATTATGCTGAAGTATTTATATATTGGGACATTAAGATAACAATGTCGGACTCTCTTTGGCATGAAATAAGAATTTTTTTTTAAATTTTATTAGAATCCGTAAACAGGTAGAACATTTTGCCAGGCAATATAATATAATACTTTTGAGGAGTTACATTCAATACCAATGATTGGTAGTCAACCGTAATGTCTGCAAACAGGGAACACTATTGTATTTATAAAAATGTGATATATTGTATGCTCTAGAAATTTGTTGAGTGGAAATTCAGTTGAGATGGCTGCTCGTGTTTTGTTTATTCAATTCACACAAAACAGTACTTTTTAATAATTTAAATGTTAAACATATTGGTATATACACCTCTTTTATAATGGAAATGGCATAAATTAATGTTACTGAAAGTCATTCCAAAATACTGAAAAATGTTTTCAAGAATACTGAAATTGAAAATTTGGGGTAGGCATCTCTGATTACATTTAGTTGTCGCTTTTATCCAAAGCCACTTAGTTATTACAGGGTACAACATGGTTACAACCTGGAGCAATGTGGGGTTAAATGCCTTGCTCAAGGGCACTGCAGCCATTACATACTGGTTAGGGTGGCCACGTCTCGGCCACGTCTGCCATCTCTTGGTATGTGGACAAAATGTGATCTACAGTGGAACTAACACAGGGCCTTCATAAAACACAATAGTAAATACAAAAAATGCCATAATGACTGTTTTCAAATTAGAAGCTTCAGTAAACTTGTGTGTGTGCACAACATACAGGGTGTCCCGAAAAAATGTATACACACTTTGAATCATTGTGAAGTAGGTGTTTATTCAAATTCATTTCATTTTCAAGGTGTAATAGAATTTACAGACATCACTTTATTGTTTTATCACTGCCTCTAACTGATGTTTATAGTCTACGCTACGAGACCTGCAACAGTCACTGAAAGTGAATGTCCAAAAATACCAAGAGAATTGAATGTGATTTGCATTGTCAGCAGTGACTGGACCAGAATGGATGTCAGTTTGAGAACAGGCGGTGACTAAATAATAAAATGTCTGTAAATTCTATTACTCTTTGAAAATTGCACGGATTTTAATAAACACATACAGTACTTTACAGTGATTAAACGTGTGTATACATTTTTTTTCGGGACATCCTGTATGTGCTTGACATCTTCACACACCTGTGTTTTAATGTCTTGAAGTGTGCATCAGATACGTGTGCATCAGAGTGGCATCCTGTATTTTGTGTAATGTGTATATATATTTATGACAAAAACAGGGCACTGATACAAATTTTAGGCCAAGCTAAATATGGTATGCATTTTGGTGGTATGTCATAATGTGAGTACCTGTTTGATTTTCAAGTAATTCTTTTAAATATATGAGTAGTTTGTTCGCTGAAGTCTCCAAACCTGAGAATTTGAGTATGGAAAAAGTCTGGAATTTTAAATTTGAAAATGTGTAGGAACCCTGTGCAAAACACTGACTTGCTGGTATCATGTGGATGCAAAACGCTGACCTGCTGGTAGTTTGTGGAGGAGAAACATTGACATGCTGGTAGTTTGCGGATGAGAAACGCTGACGTGCTGGTAGTTTGTGGAAGTGAAACTCTGACAGAGAGGAGGTTCAGAGGCTGACAGACTGGTGTGCTGAGAACAACTTAGCTCTGAATACTAAAAAGACCAAGTAACTGATAGTTGATTTCAGAAGACGTCAAGATGTTCATCTGCTACAGAACATAAATGGAGAAGAAGTGGAGAAAGAGTTTCGAGTTTCAGATTCCTGGGTTCACACATATCAGAGGACCTGACGTGGACATACAACACACACTGCCTCGTTAAAAAAGCACAACAAAGACTTTATTTCCTGAGAACTCTCAGGAAAATCAATCTGTCCCAACAGCTGCTGATGTCCTTCTCCCGCTGTACCATTGAGAGCGTCCTCACACGCGGCATCTTGATATGGTATGGTAACAGCTCTGCAGCGGATAAGAAGGCACTGTGAAGAGTCAGAAAGACTGCAGAAAAAAAATCACCAATGAGCATCTGCCTGCTCTTGAGGACATATACACGTCCCACTGCCTGCAGAAAACACACTGCATCCTAAAGGACTCATCCCACCCCGCCCATCAGCTGTTCGAATGTCTGTCCTCAGGCAAGTGTTACAGAACAAAGCACACACCACAAGATTCAAAAACAGTTTCTATCCCAAATCTATCACCACACTGAGCTCCTCTCTGAAGTCACACACATACAGTGGTGCTTGAAAGTTTGTGAACCCTTTAGAATTTTCTATATTTCTGCATAAATATGACCTAAAACATCATCAGATTTTCACACAAGTCCTAAAAGTAGATAAAGAGTACCCAGTTAAACAAATGAGACAAAAATATTATACTTGGTCATTTATTTATTGAGGAAAATGACCCAATATTACATATCTGTGAGTGGCAAAAGTATGTGAACCTCTAGGATGAGCAGTTAATTTGAAGGTGAAATTAGAGTCAGGTGTTTTCAATCAATGGGATGACAATCAGGTGTGAGTGGGCACCCTGTTTTATTTAAAGAACAGGGATCTATCAAAGTCTGATCTTCTCAACACGTTTTTGAAGGGCATCATGGCACGAACAAAGGAGATTTCTGAGGACCTCAGAAAAAGCGTTGTTGATGCTCATCAGGCTGGAAAAGGTTACAAAACCATCTCTAAAGAGTTCGGACTCCACCAATCCACAGTCAGACAGATTGTGTACACATGGAGGAAATTCAAGACCATTGTTACCCTCCCCAGGAGTGGTCGACCAACAAAGATCACTCCAAGAGCAAGGCGTGTAATAGTCGGCGAGGTCACAAAGGAGCCCAGGGTAACTTCTAAGCAACTGAAGGCCTCTCTCACAATTGCTAATGTTAATGTTCATGAGTCCACCATCAGGAGAACACTGAACAACAATGGTGTGCATGGCAGGGCTGCAAGGAGAAAGTCACTGCTCTCCAAAAAGAACATTGCTGCTCATCTGCAGTTTGCTAAAGATCACGTGGACAAGCCAGAAGGCTATTGGAAAAATGCTTTGTGGATGGATGAGACCAAAATGGAACTTTTTGGTTTAAATGAGAAGCGTTATGTTTGGAGAAAGGAAAACACTACATTCCAGCATAAGAACCTTATCCCATCTGTAAAGTGTGGTGGTGGTATTATCATGGTTTGGGCCTGTTTTGCTGCATCTGGGCCAGGATGGCTTGCCATCATTGATGGAACAATGAATTCTGAATTATACCAGTGAATTCTAAAGGAAAATGTCAGGACATCTGTCCATGAACTGAATCTCAAGAGAAGGTGGGTCATGCTGCAAGACAACGACCCTAAGCACACAAGTCGTTCTACCAAATAATGGTTAAAGAAGAATAAAGTGAATGTTTTGGAATGGCCAAGTCAAAGTCCTGATTTTAATCCAATGGAAATGTTGTGGAAGGAACTGAAGCGAGCAGTTCATGTGAGGAAACCCACCAACATCCCAGAGTTGAAGCTGTTCTGTACGGAGGAATGGGCTAAAATTCCTCCAAGCCGGTGTGCAGGACTGATCAACAGTTACGGCAAACGTTTAGTTGCAGTTATTGCTGCACAAGGGGGTCACACCAGATACTGGAAGCAAAGGTTCACATACAGTTAGGTCCATAAATATTTGAACAGAGACAACATTTTTCTAATTTTGGTTCTGTACATTACCACAATGAATTGTGAACAAAACAATTCAGATGCAGTTGAAGTTCAGACTTTCAGCTTTAATTCAGTGGGTTGAACAAAATGATTGCATAAAAATGTAAGGAACTAAAGCATTTTTTAAACACAATCCCTTCATTTCAGGGGCTCAAAAGTAATTGGACAAGTTAAATAATTGTAAATAAAATGTTCATTTCTAATACTTGGTTGAAAAGCCTTTGTTGGCAATGACTGCCTGAAGTCTTGAACTCATGGACATCACCAGACGCTGTGTTTCCTCCTTTTTAATGCTCTGCCAGGCCTTTACTGCAGCGGTTTTCAGTTGCTGTTTGTTTGTGGGCCTTTCTGTCTGCAGTTTAGTCTTTAACAAGTGAAATGCTGCTCAATTGGGTTGAGATCAGGTGACTGACTTGGCCATTCAAGAATATTCCACTTCTTTGCTTTAATAAACTCCTGGGTTGCTTTGGCTTTATGTTTTGGGTCATTGTCCATCTGTATTATGAAATGCCGACCAATCAGTTTGGCTGGATTTGAGCACACAGTATGTCTCTGAATACCTCAGAATTCATCCGGCTGCTTCTGTCCTGTGTCACATCATCAATAAACACTAGTGACCCAGTGCCACTGGCAGCCATGCATGCCCAAGCCATCACACTGCCTCCGCTGTGTTTTACAAATGATGTGGTATGCTTTGGATCATGAGCTGTACCACCCCTTCACCATACTTTTTTCTTTCCATCATTCTGGTAGAGGTTGATCTTGGTTTCATCTGTCCAAAGAATGTTCTTCCAGAACTGTGCTGGCTTTTTTACATAATTGCAAGGATTTATTCTTTATCTCAGTTTAACCAAGAAGGTATTAACTTATTTGTAACCTTTTGTTCTTATATGCTCTACTGACATCTCATCTCATTATCTCTAGCCGCTTTATCCTTCTACAGGGTCGCAGGCGAGCTGGAGCCTATCCCAGCTGACTACGGGCGAAAGGCGGGGTACACCCTGGACAAGTCGCCAGGTCATCACAGGGCTGACACATAGACACAGACAACCATTCACACTCACATTCACACCTACGCTCAATTTAGAGTCACCAGTTAACCTAACCTGCATGTCTTTGGACTGTGGGGGAAACCGGAGCACCCGGAGGAAACCCACGCGGACACGGGGAGAACATGCAAACTCCACACAGAAAGGCCCTCGCCGGCCCCGGGGCTCGAACCCAGGACCTTCTTGCTGTGAGGCGACAGCGCTAACCACTACACCACCGTGCCACCCACTCTACTGACATGTGCAAATATTTTGTGTAACATTCCATTGTCCTATGCTATCTTAAGAACAGGCTGTGCATCAGAGATGTCTGAACATTTTGCTTATTATTGCATACCATTGCGATAACGTGTCCTGCTCTGCTGCAGATAACTTGCAAGGTCTCCTCACTCGCACGCAGTCTGCACCCACCCACCCACACACACACACACACACATATATATATATATATATATATATATATATATATATATATATAATCTGTTTTCTCTTCATTTTCTGGGGAATTGTGAATAAAGACTGTGAAACTATGGGGTTCCTGTCTTGTTTCGCGATTTGCCCCAGAGCTCTGGGTGACACGAGGGGACCGATCTCGAGTCACTGTAAAAGCTTAAAGGAATAAATCCATCCATCCATCCATGATCTATTCCACTTATCCATTACGGGTCGTGAGGGAGCTGGAGCCAATCCCAGCTGGCTTCAGGTGACCCTTATGAAAAAATCCTATGGTTATAGTCATCGTGACTATAGTATTTTGATGGTATTTTCGTCACTATAGGACTATACTATAGTAATACTATAGTTCTGGAGACTATACAATTACAGACTATAGTTATACTATAGTTTTAGAAACTATAGTTCTCTAGACTATAGTAATGCTATAGTTCGCCAGACTATAGTTTTACTATAGTCAGATAACTATAGTATTACTATAGTCTGGAGAACAATAACACACACACCCACACACACACTCAATAAAACAACAACGTGCCCCTTTAAAGCTGTAGGCATGGTGTGTAAATCAAATGGTGTTTGTTAGGACTTGGACTGTTTTGGCCTCTAGAGGCCGCTGTTATTTCCTTTTCGTGTCATATTTATTTTGGCCTCTAGAGGCCGCCACTGTTCCTGTGTTTTGTGTTTTTTTTTGTTAATTGCCTGTTAGTCCTAATTATCTTCACCTGTGTCCGTAATTAGTTTGTGTATTTATACCCCTGAGTTCAGTCCTCTTGTCAAGGAGTCTTTGTGCTGTTATGTTTATCTCCAGTTTCCTTTGTACTGTGTTTTGTGGATCTTCTGAGCTTTTGCATTTTTGCCTTTTTCTTTTTGAATTATACTCTTTGTTTTTTTTGTTTTGCCCTGGATTGTACATAGTATAAATAAACCTTTTGTTACTTTTTCTACTTCCGCGTCATGCCTCTGCATTTGAGTCATTCCCCTGGTGGCCTAGTGGGGGTTTGCTGGATCATCACACTAACGAACCAGGTTCGAATCCCAGCAAAACCCTAACAGAAAGACTCCGTCATGACCGACTCAGCAGAGGCTGCTTCAACTGTCTACCCGGCCAACCTTCAGGGAATTATGGCAGCTTTGATACGCTTCGGAGCGACCATGGTCGCTCATGGACGTACGTTCACCAGCCAACATGAGGCCCTTGCTCGCCACGAGGAACTGCTTCAGCAAATTGGGAAAACCCTGGCACAGCTGACATCTCTGCCTGCATCTCCTGATCCAGTTCCTGCTCCTGATCCAGCTCCCACTCCTGCTCCAGTGCCTCCTGCCATGCTGCCTTCTTCACCTCATGAACCCAGCCTTCCTGCACCACAGAGGTATGACGGCAAGCACAGTGAGTGCCGAGAGTTCCTTACCCAGTGTCAACTCACCTTTGAGCTTCAGCCTATCACCTACACTACGGATCGCCGCAAGATTGCCTTTGTGATCACCTTATTAGCTGGTAAGGCGCGAGCCTGGGCTACTGCTATCTGGCAAAGACAGGGACCTGAGTGCTTTGATTTCCAGCTGTTTTCTGAAGAGATGCTTCGGGTCTTCGATCAGGCAGACATCAGTACCGACGCAGCCCGAAAGCTCATGTCCATCCGGCAAGGAGGAAGCGTCGCAGATTACGCCATCTCGTTCCGAACACTCGCAGCAGTAAGTGGATGGAACGAGACTGCCCTGGTGTCAGCCTTCCACCATGGTCTGTATGACCCCATCAAGGACGGTCTGGCCTCTATTGGATGCCCAATTGACCTCGAAACCCTCATCTCACATGCTATTCGTCTGGACAACAGGATGAGAGAACGCCACCAAGCCTTGAGCCCCCCCAGCCTCCCTACCTCTACCTGGAGACCGTCTACCTCCTTCAGTGACTGTCCAGAACCCATGCAAGTGGGTCGTACTCGCCTCTCCGCATCTGAGAGGGAGCGCAGAAGGAGGGACAAGTGCTGCATCTACTGTGGCAAGCCTGGTCACTTCCGAGCATCATGTCCCGAACTCTTGGGAAAAGGACCGCCCCGTCCAGCCGAGGGAGGGTTGTGACGGGGCCTACTCTCTCTCCCGGACTCCCTGGCCAAGGAATCTACATCCCGGTCTCCATCTCCTGGGGTGAGTCTGTCCACTCTTGTCAAGCTTTGATAGACTCAGGGGCGGCTGGGAACTTTATGGATATTCACTTCGCCCAAAGCATCAATATACCTACTGCACCTCTTGAAGTCCCTCTGTCTGTGTCTGCCCTCGATGGCCAAGCATTAGGTGATGGAAGAGTCACTCAAGTTACTTCTCCAGTCTTCCTCCAGTCTCAAGGTCACAAGGAAGAAATATCCCTGCACCTGATTCCTTCACCTGAGTTCCCAGTTATTCTAGGCCTTCCTTGGCTTACTCGCCACAACCCTCGCATAGACTGGGTAACAAGCCAGGTTGTGGAATGGGGCCCTGCATGCCATGCCTCTTGTCTGCTCTCTAGCTCTCCTGTGTCTCCTGCCGAGCCCCCTGATCTCACCGAGTTATCTCAAGTTCCCACAGAGTACTGGGATCTCAAGGAGGTATTCAGCAAGAGCAGGGCCGCCGTTCTTCCTCCGCACCGGGCCTACGACTGTGCCATCGACTTGCTCCCTGGGACTACCCCTCCTCGTGGCAGACTGTTTTCCCTCTCTCAGCCAGAACGCAAGGCTATGGAGGAATACCTCAAAGACGCCCTGGTCTCTGGGTTCATTCGACCCTCCACCTCACCTGCTGGTGCCGGCTTCTTCTTTGTCGGCAAGAAGGATGGGGGGCTTCGACCATGTATTGACTACAGGGGCCTGAACAAGATCACTGTGCGCAACCGATATCCCCTTCTGCTGATGTCCACTGCTTTCGACCTGCTCCAAGGCGCCACCGTCTTCACCAAGTTGGACCTACGGAACGCATACCACCTCATCCGTATCCGACAGGGAGATGAGTGGAAGACTGCCTTTAACACCCTGTCTGGGCACTACGAATACCAGGTGATGCCCTTCGGACTCACCAACGCACCAGCTGTTTTTCAGGCCCTAATCAACGACGTCTTAAGGGATATGATTAACCTGTACGTCTTTGTCTACCTCGATGACATCCTTATCTTTTCCAAGACTGTGCAGGAGCACCGCCACCATGTCCGCCAGGTTCTCCAGAGGCTGCTACAGAACAATCTGTTCGCCAAGGCCCAGAAATGCGAATTTCATGTTCCCGAGGTCTCCTTTCTGGGATTTATTGTACGGACAGGCCAACTCCAAATGGACCCTGCCAAGACCCTGGCCGTCCGGGACTGGCCTACTCCCAAGTCCGTTAAGGAGGTTCAGCGGTTCTTAGGATTCGCTAACTTCTACCGCAAGTTCATCAGGAACTTCAGTTCTGTGGCAGCACCCATGTCAGACCTCACCAAAGGGACAGGTGGATCTTATGGCTGGTCTCCTCAGGCAGAAAAGGCGTTCAAAGACCTCAAGGCCCGCTTCTGCACGGCACCCATTCTGGTCCTCCCGGACACCTCCCAACCATTCATCGTGGAGGTGGACGCCTCGGACAGTGGTGTCGGCGCGGTACTCTCTCAACGTTCGGAAGGAAAGCTGCACCCCTGCGCTTACTTCTCCCACCGCCTGAGTCCTGCGGAGTCCCGGTATGATGTGGGGGATCGAGAACTGCTAGCGGTCAAACTGGCCCTTGAGGAGTGGAGGCACTGGCTGGAGGGAGCGCAACATCCATTCCTGGTTTGGACTGACCACAAGAACCTGGAGTACCTCCAGCAAGCCAAGAGACTGAACCCTCGACAGGCTAGGTGGGCCCTGTTTTTCAGTCGGTTTGACTTCACCCTCTCGTACCGTCCCGGCTCCAAGAACACCAAACCTGACGCACTGTCCAGGCTGTTCTCTGCCACTAACAGGGAGAATGAAGTCGGGCCTATTATCCCGGTGTCCCGGATTGTGGCCCCTGTCCGCTGGGGTATTGAGGAGGCTGTTCGACGAGCCCAATGCCAGGACCCCGGTCCTGGGACGGGGCCACCGGGCCTCTTGTACGTCCCACATCAAGCCCGGGCCAAGGTTCTCCAGTGGGGTCACTCTTCCCCTCTCACCGCCCACCCGGGAGCTCGGAGGACCCTGGACTTCCTGAAAAGATGCTTCTGGTGGCCTAACATGGAGCAGGAAGTAAGGTCATTTGTCCTGTCCTGTGAGGTTTGCACCAGAACCAAGAACCCATGACAGCGTCCCCAGGGTCTCCTGCATCCTCTGACCATTCCCCGGCGTCCCTGGTCCCACGTGGCAGTCGACTTCATCACGGGTCTCCCTGAGTCACAAGGTAACATGGTCATTTTGGTCATTGTTGACAGATTCTCCAAGGCCTGCCGCTTCATACCTCTGTGCAAACTCCCCTCTGCTCTTGAAACAGCGAAACTTATATTTAATCATGTCTTCCGAGTCTTTGGTCTTCCACAGGACATCGTCTCAGACCGAGGGCCCCAGTTCTCCTCCCGAGTGTGGCACGGGTTCTGCAAGGTCATCGGAGCCACTGCCAGCCTCTCCTCTGGGTTTCACCCACAGTCCAATGGTCAGACGGAGAGGCTCAACCAGGACCTGGAAACCACCCTGCGAGGCCTGGCTATGGATAACCCGACATCGTGGAGCACCTGGCTGCCATGGGCAGAGTACGCCCACAACACCCTGCAGTCATCGGCCACCAAGCTGTCGCCATTCCAGTGCCAATTCGGGTTCCAGCCACCTCTGTTCCCGGACCAGGAGGAGGACGCGGGGGTGCCCTCGGTCAACCAATATGTGAGACGGTGTCGCAAGACCTGGAGCAAGGTCAGGAAGACCCTCATACAGACCTCCAGAACCAACCAGACTCAGGCCAACCGCCACAGAAGACCTGCACACACTTTCCGCCCTGGGCAGCGGGTTTGGCTGTCCACTAAGGACCTTCCGCTGCGGGTGGAGAACCGCAAGCTTGCGCCTCGCTACATTGGCCCCTTCAAGGTGGTGCGCAGGGTGAACCCTGTCTCCTACCGGCTTCAGTTGCCCCGGACTCTGAGGATCAACCCCACTTTCCATGTTTCCCTGTTGCGGCCTGTACTGACGTCTACGTATGCCCCTGCCCCTAGGAACCCCCCACCCCCCCGCATCTTCCAGGGGCAGACTGTGTTCACTGTGCATCGCCTGCTTGACTCCCACCGGGTCCACGGCGGGTTGCAATATCTGGTGGACTGGGAGGGCTATGGTCCTGAGCAGCGCTGCTGGGTTCCTGCTCGGGATGTCCTGGATAAAGAACTGTGTCGGGACTTCCATTCGGCCCATCCGGATCGCCCTGGGAACGTCAGGAGACGCTCCTAGAGGGGGGGGGTCCTGTTAGGACTTGGACTGTTTTGGCCTCTAGAGGCCGCTGTTATTTCCTTTTCGTGTCATATTTATTTTGGCCTCTAGAGGCCGCCACTGTTCCTGTGTTTTGTGTTTTTTTTTTGTTAATTGCCTGTTAGTCCTAATTATCTTCACCTGTGTCCTTAATTAGTTTGTGTATTTATACCCCTGAGTTCAGTCCTCTTGTCACGGAGTCTTTGTGCTGTTATGTTTATCTCCAGTTTCCTTTGTACTGTGTTTTGTGGATCTTCTGAGCTTTTGCATTTTTGCCTTTTTCTTTTTGAATTATACTCTTTGTTTTTTTTGTTTTGCCCTGGATTGTACATAGTATAAATAAACCTTTTGTTACTTTTTCTACTTCCGCCTCATGCCTCTGCATTTGAGTCATTCCCCTGGTGGCCTAGTGGGGGTTTGCTGGATCATCACACCAACGAACCAGGTTCGGATCCCAGCAAAACCCTAACAGGTGTTAACCCTCCAGAAATCCATTTTAATTCCAGCTTTAATGTGACAAAACAGGACAAACACCGGGGGTTGAATACTTTTGCAAGACACTGTATCTGTTCAGTGTTGGCTTGAATTAACCCTGAGGATAATGTGACCCTGTTATTGTTCCCTACACCCGGAGGTGCCCTCTGTGGGGGGGCTTTGGCTCATTCACCCCAAAACTAAAGCCTACTAAATATCAAGCAGAGCAAAGAAAAGCTGCACATCATGAAACAAACCAAAACACACACAAAAATATAAAATCACCATCATAAAAATACAGATCTCATAACATTCAGCAATAATCCCTGTTCTTACAGCCACACCTGTGGGATTGTTAAAGAGTGTGATGAAGGTGTTGGGTCTGAGTGCAGATCAGTGTTAGTGAGAGTGATTACTAACAGAGAGCACGAGCTGATGGGACTGAAACAAACACAAAGCTGTCTGAAAGTGTAAAGCAGTGAATGAAGAGAGCAGAGCCGCTGCATTTTATTTCATTCAATCCAAATTCTCTCATTTTTATAAATAATTCCTGTTCAGTTTCTCTGGGTTTTGAGATTAAACAGTGTTTTGCCACTTTTTCACTGTTCCTGGGTGATGAGAGCAGGGGGTGAGGGTTATGGGTGTGTGGGTGATGGGTGTGTGAGTGTGTGGGTTATGGGTGTGTGGGTTATGGGTGTGGGTTATGGGTGTGTGGGTTATGGGTGTGTGGGTGATGGGTGTGTGAGTGTGTGGGTTATGAGTGTGTGGGTTATGGGTGTGTGGGTTATGGGTGTGTGGGTGATGGGTGTGTGAGTGTGTGGGTTATGGGTGTGTGGGTTATGGGTGTGTGGGTGATGGGTGTGTGGGTGTGTGGGTGATGGGTGTGTGAGTGTGTGGGTTATGGGTGTGTGGGTTATGGGTGTGTGGGTTATGGGTGTGTGAGTGTGTGGGTTATGGGTGTGTGGGTGATGGGTGTGTGGGTTATGAGTGTGTGGGTGATGGGTGTGTGAGTGTGTGGGTTATGGGTGTGTGGGTTATGGGTGTGTGGGTGATGGGTGTGTGACCCATGGGTGTGTAACCCACACACCCATAACCCTCACCCCCTGCTCTCATCACCCAGGAACAGTGAAAAAGTGGCAAAAAAAAAAATTACTATTAAAACCTGTTGTTAAAACAAAGTGTGGTGAAGCAGCTTTTAGCTACTATGCAGTGCAGCTATGGAACCAACTGCCAGAGGACATTAAAAATGCTCCTGCTGTTGGCAGCTTCAAATCTAGGTTAAAGACCAAGCTGTTTTCAGATGCTTTCTGTTAAATAATTAATATTTTTACATTTTTTATAATCTTTATTTTCTCTGCATGTTTTAAATTTATTTTAACTTTATTCTATTTTATTCTGCTAGGGTTTTTTTCCCTTTCTCTTTCTTTTTCTCCTTTTTCTTTTTGGCATTTTAATATTTTATTTCTACTATTGTTTAATTCTTATTATTTTCTTTTAATTCTTTTAATTCTTTTAATTAATTATTTTAGAATAAAGATAAAATTATTTTATGTAATTTTATTTCTCTATTGTTTACTGTTTTTGTTTTTACTTCTGTAAAGCACATTGAACTGCCATTGTGTATGAAATGTGCTATATAAATAAACTTGCCTTGCCTTGCCTTGCCTTGTGTGGGTTATGGGTGTGTGGGTTATGGGTGTGAGGGTGATGGGTGTGTGGGTTATGGGTGTGTGAGTGTATGGGTGTGTGGGTTATGGGTGTGAGGGTGATGGGTGTGTGGGTTATGGGTGTGTGAGTGTATGGGTGTGTGGGTTATGGGTGTGTGATTGTATGGGTGTGTGGGTTATGGGTGTGTGAGTGTATGGGTTGTGGGTGTGTGAGTGTGTGGGTTATGGGTGTATGGGTGATGGGTTTGTGGGTGATGGGTGTGTGGGTTCTGGGTGTGTGAGTATGTGGGTGATGGGTGTGTGAGTTATGGGTGTGTGGGTTATGGGTGTGTGGGTTATGGGTGTTGGTTATGGGTGTGTGGGTTATGGGTGTGTGGGTGTGGGTTATGGGCGGTGTGGGTTATGGGGGGGTGAGTTATGGGTGTGTGGGTGATGGGTGTGTGGGTTATGGGGGTGTGTGGGTGATGGGTGTGTGGGTGTGGGTTATGGGGGGGTGTGGGTTATGGGTGTGTGGGTGTGGGTTATGGGGGTGTGTGGGTTATGGGTGTGTTGGTGTGTGATTGTGGGTTATGAGTTAACTCCACATTAATGCCAGTAGTTTTGGAACAGGATGTCCAACAAGTTCATCCAGGTGTGATGGTCAGGTGTTGGGATTCACTCCCCAATAGACCTCCATTAGTGATTCAGATCATTCCCATTTTTGACCCCTCGGTGCAATAATCACTCTAAATGGGGCTGTGAACGCAGTGCACAATGATTACACAACGCTGAGAAAGACGAGAAAATCGACAGAACATGAGCTTACATCTGTCAAACAGCAGCATTTTAAAAATCTTTGGTCATTCATAAGGTAATTAATATTTCAGTGGAGTTTAAAATGTATGGAGTTGTGAATGAGGACTGGAAGATTAATATTTGTTAAATGGATGATATAAAGGGCAGGGCTCTGCACAACCTGCCCTTATCGACAAACCACCACTGTATTAATCTGACTGCATTACACAGAGAATGACATTGTGAATGATCACAACATGATTAAAAGGATTAAACGTCCAATGTAAAGTATTCCAGATTTTATTTCTCACAAGTTTCAGATTCTCCAAAACAGTCAAAAGGCTAATTAACACTGATGATCACTAAACTTACAGATACATGAGAAGGAAAATATTATATGAAAAAAAAACAAATGCAGAAAGATATATTTCACAGAGCAAGTTAGAAACTTGGTCAGTTATTTTAACCCTTTCCTTTCCTGCCATGGAGAATAACTTTCTCTGCTCCATCTACTGGACAAACAGTGAAACTGCAGGTAAAGTTTTGAAGACAGATTTATAAGCAGAGGAATCAGTTTGTGCTATTAGTTTAAAGATTAGAGAATATATCTGATCAACATTCTATAATTTCAAAATATGTAATTATTGGAACCCCAAAAGCCTCTTCACAATACAGTTACAGTGGATATAAAAATTTTACACACCCCTGTTAAAATCACAGGGTTTTTAAATATAAAAAAAATAAAACAAAAGAAATTATGTCTGATTTTTTTCCACCTTTAAATGTGATATAGTAACCACCACCAAGTGAAAAACAAATCAAAATGTTTTAGGGGGAAAAAAGAATAAATTGGTTGCATTTTTGTTGGTTTCTACTGTATATAAATGTAAAGGTTGGAAATTTCATTCTCAATTTTTGATTTTAATTATTTTTATTAATCACAAGTTCATGTAGATGTTTATATCCACTTTACATTAAAAATAATTATGAGAATCGTTGACAAATCAATAAACCTCAGTTTCCTATATGGAGTAAATTAATCACTCATATATTAATAGATTAATCCAAAATAAAACACGTGCAAAGAATGCTGAAAACTGTCGTCCTGTTAAATGAGTAATGTCTCGTGAAATGAATTATCAGCCACTGTGATACTCGTACATATCACTAGAATCTGGTTGTGAAGCTGAATGTGTTGTTGGGTATTGTGGGATGTGGATGTGGCTGAAGTCTTCTCATTCAGGTAAGCCGGACTCTCTTCAATCAGATCCAGATGTTTTTTGTGTCAGAAAGCAGAGAAAAGTGCCATTTCATTAAAATGTATTAATGTATTCTTAAACTTTTAACAGCATCTGACAGGGTAAACTCTTTCCACTCAGCAGGAATCTCCCCGTCACCACAAAACTGTTTGTTATTGCGTTTTTCAAGATTGTCCTGAAATTCACAAACAAACCATTTCCAGTAAGCTAACGTGGAAAAATCAGTGGAGATTCCCCATTCAGCAAACACCCCACCTGCTTTCCTGTAATCTTTATAAGGAACAAGAGTCTCAGATTCACTGGATGGGGAAAAGGAGCGGCCACTTGCTACATATGTTGTGCAAAACTCTATGGCGAATTCTGTTGTGCCGTCATAATACGATCCTCTCACTGCAGCGGAGCGATGATAATCAGCATTGTGATCTCCAGGATGATCTTCTTGGCTGTTGGTACAGACGGCTCCACAGAAAGGACACTGTTTCCAGCAGCACCCACAGAAATGTTTGATTAGAATCTCATCAGGTCTTTCTCTGAACTTCTCCATGGAAAAGTGTGAAATCTTACTGAGACGTTTCTTTAACTCTTCAACAACAGCTGGGAGTTCCTTCCTTATGGCTTCCACAAGAACATCGTAGTCAATGCCATCTTTACACTCTTCATCACACAACTGAACTCTCATATCGCCTAACTCATCTGCAAGGCTCTTAGTAAAAACATCCAGCCACTGATTTGCATCACCTTTGAAATGTTTGACTTCATCTGTCGTCTTTTTTGCAGCAGTGATGATGCTGGTCTGTTTCTGATCAATGCACTCTTCAATTACAGAAACTGCTTTTGGGTTTTCAGCTGCCATGAACTCTTTAACCCTGGCCTTGATGAACTCCTCAAAGTGGACTTTAGGATTGTGCGTGTACGTTAAGTAGTTTTTAAACCTCTCATCCTTAGCTCCCTTCTGCTCTGCTAAAGACTTGAGAATGTGTTTTTCCAGATCAGCTCTGTTCCCATTAAATGGTGGTTTCTCTCTCATCTGTCCAGACACAAATTGAGCGATCTTGTTGTAGACACTCTGAAGAATCGCTTCTTTCAGTTTACCGCAAACCCGGTCTCCAAGTATCGCTGCTGATGTTGCTCCATCACAGTATTTCTGAAAGATGTTAAAATACTCCTCCCTTTTCTTTTTAAAATAATTAAGTGGATCATTTACTTCTCTGAATTTCCTGTGAAGCTCTGAGATGCTTTGTGCTGACTGTTCACACACATAAAGTGAGAGATCGACATAGAAATCTTGGGTAAGGACAGAGACATCGTCAGATAACTTTCGATCTTTCTTGAATTTTGTTTCAAATTCCTGCACCTGGGTTTTGACGTCATGTGCAATGCGTTGAATATAATGTGAATTGTATCCCTGTGTTGAGAATGGAAATGACTCCACCTGTTTTTTGGTTTGTTCAGTGACCTGATTAATGAGATCACGTATGGGTTGGTTTAAGTTCTCTGGTGTAAAAGGATTTCTCCACAAAATTTTATCCATAATCCTTTTCACCACACCCTTGGAAGTTGGGATATAGCTGCTGTAATCATTGACAATTCCAATTCCTCTATACTTTGAAGAACGCTTTCGATTTGAAACCAAGTCATGTTTGTAGACCTCTCCCACAACTTCACTTATCTCGTTTGAGATGTTAACGTCTTTGATTTTTCGAGCTTGTTTAGTTATTTCAGAGACCCATTGTTCCCACATGGAATCAAACTCCTTACTTGTGTTCATTTTACAGTTAGTTTGTCTTTTAAGTCTTGAAGCAAGCTCTTTGCTCTTTTCAAAGAGTGTCTTCTCATATTTCACACGTTGCTGATCAAGGTTTTGTCTCATGCTTCTCTGCTTAATGCTATCATCCACTTTCCTCTTTGCTTCCTCTATTAGATCATCATGGAGGTTCTGGATTTGGGTCTCAAATCTGCATTTCCACTGAATCAGTGTTTCCTTTTCACTGTCTTCTTCAAAATATTGTTTAAATGCATTTTGGACATCCTTTAGTGTTCCTGCCATTTCTTCTTTCAGAACTTTCCTCTGGACTGTTTCTATGATTCCACTGGCTACTCTGTTCAGCATTTTGTTTTCTACAGTCATCATTTCACTCCTCAGACTCCAGGTCCAGTTCCCATACTTCTGCTCCAGTCTCCTGTACACTGAGATCTCTTGTGCATTTTTAAAACTGAAAACAAAATTTTCGTCCAGTAAAGCATTCCACAGATCTTTCACATGCTTTTGAAACTGTGATAATTTCAGGCCATCTGTAGTTTTTGCACGAGAAAGAATATCTCTCTTTAGTCCTTGGATGTTTTTGCTGTAGCATGGGTTTGGTGGTGCCATGGGTGGAGAACCCTCCCAGAGCTGTGAAAAATACTTCACATCACGCTCTACATCAAATGCAATGACATCAGTGAAATTTTCTGTACAGTCGTCTTCATCTTTAGCTGCTAATTTAGTCATTTTATCCAGCGTTTCCTGCAAATTTCTCCTTCCATCCAGGATTTTCTCTCTAGCTCTAATATCAGAAACATTCTGATGCACAAACATGCAGCTGGGGTTTAGCCTGACCTTCTTCATCCTCAGGAATGCATGAACAACAATCTGAAGTATTTCCTGCATCTCAGTTGGGTTCTCTCCAAAGATGTTAATCAAAGTCATGTTTCCTAATCCTACCACAAATGTGGAAAGTTCATTGTCATGATGGATGGTGTTGCTTCCAGCCAGTTCTGGAGCTCTGAGACCTTCAGTATCAACAACCAAAATATAGTCAATCTTCCACTCTTCCTTCATGTCCTCAGAAACTCTAACCAGCTGCATAAAGGCTCCTCTGGTGCATCTGCCTGCACTGACTGCAAACTGGAGCCCAAACATGGCGTTCAGCATGGTGGATTTCCCAGAGCTCTGAATTCCCAAAACTGACAACACAAAAACTCTCTGGTCTCCCAGTATCCTGATGACTTCATCTAAAACAGCTGAAACCCAGGTTAGAGGAACATAAGCTGCATCACCGTCCATCAGCTCCATCGGGTGCCCAGATATCATGAGCTTAGCAGCAAGTTCAGGCAGTTTATTCATGTTTCCAACCCGGTTCCCTCTCATGCTTTTTTCTTCAGAGACTGAGGCTTCATAAATCTGGCCTATCTCTCTCAGCATGTGGTCCAAGCCAAAGTTAGCAGCATTCAGTTCTTTTGATATTTTTTGTAACTTTGATTCTTCAGCCTTCAGTTTGTCCAGATTTATTCGTTCAGTTTTTTGCTTTTCAGGTTTGTCTTGCTTTTTTTTCAAATCATGCACATCTATCCATTTTTGGTAATATTCTTGTTGGATGGTAGAGAGTTTCTCTGAAGTGAATTCAGTCAGCCCAATTACAGTCCATCTGAGGAAATACACTCTCTCACTGACTGACAGGTTTAATCTCTCACTGATCAAACCATCGACAAATAACTTCATGAGGTCACTGAATCCATGTTCCTGTTGTTTCCTTCTGAGATCCTTCATTTTAGTTTTCTTGTTGCTGAGCTCGTTTTCTATGTTGTTACTTTGAAGTCGCCGTAAGTCTTTGCTCGTTTGGCACCAGTCGTGCCACAGTTTTCCCTGGCAGGGCAGATATTTCTCTTTTACCCTCAGTGGATCTTTTTCTTTGAGAAAACCCATTATATTTTGTGCAGCTTCCTTTCCTCTCTTACAGGCCTCATTGTGCTCATCCACACTGACCTCTGAGTTGTTGGTCATTTTCTCAAGATTGAAGGTCCTGTGTTTTTGTGAGAGACATTTCCTGATAATATTTCTGAGTACATTAGATGCATTAGACTGACTTCTACTTTTTAGTTCCACTCTGTATTTTCCTGTACCGATCTCACACACATCATCTTCATCATCATTCTCTTCATCAGTAAGAACAACAATGAGAGGTGTTGGGGATTCGCAAAGCTCCTCTACAAGTCTCATATGATTATCATCCTCATCAAGCTTAGGCAAAAGTACAACATTTACAGAGGCCGTGGTCATAAGTATCTCTCTCTGAGTTACAGCTCTGCTGGAATCACCATGAAGATTACAGAAAGCAACACATTCAGTGAAATGATCAGAGCTTTCCTCAGATGGACAGTACCAAGTGATCTCCACCACTCCATCCATCAGTAGACGGTTTCTGCTGCTGCCTGGACAGTGTCTGTGGAAAAATGTGTTGTGCCTCTCATTAATCAGGTTGTTGATCAGCTGAGACTTGGATAAGGAAACAGACCCAAGCCTGAAGAATGCCACCATTGGAGTTTCTGCTTTGGAAACAGGTCGAGTCTCGCTGATGATTTGTCCTGAAGCATCAGTCGACTTCCAGCTCTTGTTGATTTGCCGCATTGTCCAGAAAGGAAATTCAATTTTCCCACTAAAGGGATTGGGTACCAGCAGAGGGATCGCATACTGACACTGTGCCAGTTTAGCCACCATGATTTGTTGAAGAAAATGATCTGCACAAAGGAACACTGCCATCTGAACATCCATTGGGTGAATCTCAGCCTGTTTCCTTTCAGTCTTTACATCCTGTTTTTTACAAAGAGCAGCAAAAGCACCTCCTTTAGCTCCTGTCAGAGATTTAGGTACGTTGGTTTCGTTTCTGACAGAGATGTGTCGTGCTCTGTAATCTCCTGTCAAAAGCCGTTGCATGAAAACATGAACCAGTTCGTTCTCTTTACTGGGCTCTTTGTACTCTAAAGTGGATTTGGATATTTCAAGAAAGTGTGTGCTGGTAAGTTTGTCTTCATATTTCTTCTTCAGACCAAGTCGAAGCAACAGGTCTTCTACTCCATTTGATTTTCTCTCCTGAGAAAAAAAATCACACAAAATATCACCAGCATTTAAAATAAATAACCGAAATGCCTTTTTCTCCACATGCTAGACATGTAGACAAGCTGAGGATGGACATCTTTCTGTGTTGTGGTTTTGCTCACCATCTGGTGCTCTTTGTTTTCTTCCAGTGAATGTTGCGGTCTCAACTTATAGTGTTGGACAGACTGCTTTCCTGGATGCTGAGAACAGATTAGATTAGATCAGATCAGATTCAACTTGATAGTCATTTGACTAGTGACAAGTACTAAGGCAACGAAATGCAGTAATTAATGTCTGTCACCACCAATAATAAATAATAATAAACATCTTCCACCACTAGCAAGTTCTCAGCTTGCAATCCCAATGAAGAGAGTCACTGGTAATGTTTGAGGCTTGGGATGTAATCAGTGTGAATACTTGATCCAGATTGAACAGGTGATGCTTTATAAACAAATACAAATGCAGAAAGAAAGAAGTTGTGGGCTTTTGTTTTTTGAATGAAGCTTTCCAAAGCTTCACAGGAGATCTAGATAAGACCAGACTTGATCATCAGGGCTGGGATCCCACAGGATGCAACACGAAGTTTGTGTGAGGGGAAATTTTTCACTTATTTTACTTTTCAACTTGCACCCTGGTATAATGATCACACTTACACCTGAAGACAGACCACTGAAAAATTAGAACGGAAATGTCCTCAAACTAAATTAGTAGTATTCCAGTTAGCATGGAAGGAGAGCCTCCTGAAGTATAGTAAATTGTTCTACAGGCCTTCTGACTTTCACAGCACACTTGCAGCGTGGTGACCAGAATAAAGATATTTGCTGAAAATAAAATTCATATATATTTCTATATTTAAATTATTTTTGCTCCTCTGCAGCCCAGTCCTTCCAAAAGTCCAGCCTTTCTCTTTTTGTTTGTTCTTTTTCACCTCCCTTTCCCCCTCTCTTAAATTTGTGATGAAGCTGAGTTTACTGTAGTCTCATCTCATCTCATTATCTCTAGCCGCTTTATCCTGTTCTACAGGGTCGCAAGCGAACTGGAGCCTATCCCAGCTGACTACGGGCGAAAGGCGGGGTTCACCCTGGACAAGTCACCAGGTCATCACAGGGCTGACACATAGACACAGACAACCATTCACACTCACATTCACACCTACGCTCAATTTAGAGTCACCAGTTAACCTAACCTGCATGTCTTTGGACTGTGGGGGAAACCGGAGCACCCGGAGGAAACCCACGCGGACACGGGGAGAACATGCAAACTCCGCACAGAAAGGCCCTCACGGCCACAGGGCTCGAACCTGGACCTTCTTGCTGTGAGACGACAGCACTAACCATGACACCACCCTCCCTTAAAAATATTTTTAGTTATTATATTTCAGTATGTTCCTGTTGAGTGGATGTTTGGCTTCTCTCAATCGGACAAAGGCAAACATTTTCTTCTACTGTCTTGCCAACTGGAATGATCAAATTTGTAATTGTTGTGTGGTTGTTCCAGGAGCATCACCCAGTCAGGGCCCGAGCCAACATGGAGGGCTTCATTTTGCAGTGCCTGGGGCTACAGTATTGTGTGGGTCAATGTAGTGGAATTTAGAATTGGTTTGCATCTCATAAAATTGAGTAGGTGTGAATTACTGGATTGCCCCTAGCATGGGGGCGGCACGGTGGTGTAGTGGTTAGCGCTGTCGCCTCACAGCAAGAAGGTCCGGGTTCGAGCCCCGTGGCCGGCGAGGGCCTTTCTGTGTGGAGTTTGCATGTTCTCCCCGTGTCCGCGTGGGTTTCCTCCAAGTGCTCCAGTTTCCCCCACATTCCAAAGACATGCAGGTTAGGTTAACTGGTGACTCTAAATTGACCGTAGGTGTGAATGTGAGTGTGAATGGTTGTTTGTCTCTGTGTGTTGTCCTGTGATGATCTGGTGACTTGTCAAGGGTGTACCCCGCCTCTCATCAATAGTCAGCTGGGATGGGCTCCAGCTTGCCTGAGACCCTGTACAAGATAAGTGCTTACGGATAATGGTTGGATGGATGGGAAATGTAAATAAAAAGAAAGCAGAGATTTGTAAATGTACTTTGACTTGTATTTCATTGCAGCCAGAATTAACCCAGGTTATTTCATGTTTTGATGGTCAACTTCATTTCATTTGTTAATATACGTACATCCATTCCTATGTTTCAGACCTGCAACACATTTCAAAAAAGTTGGGACGGGGCAGTTTAGGGCTAGTAATGAGGTAAAACAATTAAATAATGATGTGATGTGAAACAGGTGATGTCAGCCAGTGACTGTAATCATGATTTGTTACAAAATCAGCATCGAGGAAAGGCCGAGACTTTGAAGAGTAAATATGGCCAAGGATCTCCAGTTTCTCAACAAATGCATGAGAAAATTTTTGAAATGTTTCAAAACAATGTTCCTCAAAGAAAGATAGGAAGGGATTTGGCTATTTCACCCTTTACAGTGCTGAATATCATTAAGCCATTCAAGGAATCTGGAGGAATTGTGGTGTGTTTCAGCCAGCTCACAGACCACAACGTAAAAAGAGGCAGACACCCAAAAATGTATTGTTAAAACAAGCGATCTTTTTTAATAAAGAGCAAATAATCACTGCTCAGGTTGAGGGGAAATGGTGTGAATGCTGGTGTGCATGTATGGATGCAAATGCAGGCATCAATCGGTCAGCTATGGGAGAGAGAAAAGAGAAAACAAAGAAAGGAGGAGAGAAATAAATAAAGAGCGAGAGTGTGTGGGGAAAATGTCAAAATCAAAGTATGTGCCTGCAGGAAGGAAGACAAGTACCCCCAGGTAAGAGAGCTCCTTTTATATCCACACCCTTCTCCAGGTGCGCCGAGTTAACGAATTAGCCCACGTAAGCTCAACCTGCCCGTACACTGACAGGAGAAGGCTTGTAGGGAGACACAGGGGGTCGTAACAGGTGTGCAAAGGGCAAAGGGCTCAAGCCTAATCTGAACACCCGTGATCTCCAATCCCTCAGACAGCACTGCATCAAAAACTGTCATTCATCTATAGCTGATAGAACCACATGGGTTCGGGATTACTTTGGCAAACCTTTGTCAAGCTCTACAATACAGAGTTACATCCACAAACACCAGTTAAAACTTTCCTGTGCCAAAAGGAAGCCTTACGTTAACTGTGTCCAGAAGTGCTGTTGACTTCTCTGGGCTCAGAGGCATCTGGGATGGACCATCACACAGTAGAAACATGTATTGTGGTCAGACTCTTTCTACACTTGCATCCATCGTCACATCCACACGCATCTGCACACATTCGTGCTTGGCACGGGTCGAACTTCTACTCATGCGCATTTGCACTCTGAACAGCAAGGACTAATTACACACACCTGTCCTGGATTAAAGCACAATCAGTGCACGCTTACAAGGATGCTGCCAACACACACATTGTGAAGTATTGAGTTTCCCAGTGACTCTTACCGAGCCATATGTTTGTACTGTCTTCCAGGTTTTTGACTCTTGTCTGCATTTCAGTTTCTACTTCTGCCTAGTCATTTTGTGCCTCACTTGACCTCTGCTTGTCTACTGTTTATGATTTTGCCTGCTTATTTGGATTGTTTGCCTGCATGCCTTTTAATAAACTCTTCTGCACTTACATCCGCTACCACCATACTGACAGAATACTTTGCTGACACACGGATGTAGTGGAAGAGAGCAGGCACACTGGTCAATGCCACGCCCGAGCTTCCGTGCCTCAGCCCGGATCGATAATTTTTCTGCAGCGAGTTGATTTGAGGCGGCATGGTGGTGTAGTGGTTAGCGCTGTCGCCTCACAGCAAGAAGGTCCTGGGTTCGAGCCCCGTGGCCGGCGAGGGCCTTTCTGTGTGGAGTTTGCATGTTCTCCCCGTGTCCACGTGGGTTTCCTCCGGGTGCTCCGGTTTCCCCCACAGTCCAAAGACATGCAGGTTAGGTTAACTGGTGACTCTAAATTGAGCGTAGGTGTGAATGTGAGTGTGAATGGTTGTCTGTGTCTATGTGTCAGCCCTGTGATGACCTGGCGACTTGTCCAGGGTGTACCCCGCCTTTCACCTGTAGTCAGCTGGGATAGGCTCCAGCTTGCCTGCGACCCTGTAGAAGGATAAAGCGGCTAGAGATAATGAGATGAGATGAGTTGATTTGAACACACCGGCACCCTATCATGGAATGGATTACCCACTGAATGGATTTCTGTTGGAACCACTTTTGTCAAGGAACATTATTTACATTGCAATATTTGCAACAAGTTGTGTTTGGTAGGTGGCTCTTTTCTGGAACCTCCCTGCCCTTCCGTGTGCATATGTGGAAAGCCTCGGGGCAGGGAGAGCACATCTCCCTGCCCGACCATGTGCCTACATGCAAAGGCTAAAGTAGGGAGAGCTGCAGCAAAATCCCCCAAAACCACCATGCCAGGCAGACCTCCTTGCCCTTCCATGCTTCCATGGAAGAGCCAGCAGAAGGAGCTCACTGAACTATTAATTAGGAAGAAAGTTAAACTAAGATGAAATACGGTGAGGTGAGTTGAATCTTCACAGATTGCTGTTGGGGTAATATAGCTAGTAAGTTTATACAGAGAGCCTGAGCAGCTATGCAATAATGTTTATGTTTAACCTAGTGCAGTCTCAATGAACAGGACAGGTCAGGCTGGATGGTACCATCTCTGGACATAGTTGGCAAAATTCTGAAATTCAAAGCGAACAAGAAATCGGCCATCATTGTCCAAGCCTGGAATACAGGCTGTTCAAACAATGAAATTATCCAAAGCAGAGGACCTTGTGAGGCACGTCACAAATTTATTAATAACAGAACTGAGGAGCCCTTGTTAATGATGTTTACAGTTGCTGTCTCATTGTCACAAAAACAGGATTTGCTTCTTGACCAGTGTTTACCCCACAGAAGACAAGCTACATGATTGGGTAGATCCCATTAGAGCAGTGGAAGAAGTGTCAGCTGACAAGGATGACAATTCTTTGGGCCGTGCATCAGCAAACCACTGATTATTAAAATCCTCCCAACCAATGGAAAGGGCTGTGTCTGTGAACAACGTAATTGCTCATGGAGAGTCCAGGTTTCATCATAGAAGAATGAGACACCGTTCCATTACCCAACAGAAGGAGACCAGTAACGGCCTTCAGATCTGCAGTCTGTATCCAAGCTTACCCTATCATGGAGTTCTCTACAGATTAAGAGAGATCAAAAGTGTAGATATAAACGATGTCCCTGGGGAATAACGTACATCACGTAATTAAGATGCCCAAACATAGAAACAGTTCCCTTTTGAAATTGCTATTGCCTCCTGCACTTCTCACGACCTCTCTGAAATGATTGATTTTTCCGAGAGGCAGTGAAGCTTGCATCTGGTCGCTGTCTGAGGTGATGCCTAGAAATCCTATAGTCAAGTCAGGTTTTTTTTGTATAGCATTTTTAACAGACATTGTTGCAAAGCAGCCTTATAGAAAATTAAAGACTTCAAACATGATCTAATTTTATCCCTAATTTAATTCAACTTTTATTTGTCACATATAATTACAAGTAATTACAGTGCAATTCTTATGTACCTTAGGTCATTGAGAGTATAAAAATATATAGATAAGATAAATTAAAAAACAATAGAAATAAAGGGGAAAAAAACTTTAAACTATATTAATGAGTGGAAACATGGCAGAGATGTGATGATTGTGTGGTTACGAGTCCTTAATATCCAAAGTGCAGTAGTACATAGTAGTGTACCTTATTATCATTATGAAGAGTTCAACAGTCTGATGGCCTGAGGGAAGAAGCTCCTCCTCATCCTCTCAGTGTTGGCCTTCAGCTGTCGGTAGCATCTCTCTGAAGGCAGCAGGGAGAACAGTCTATTATTTGGGTGGCTGGGGTCGCTGGCGATCTTCCTGGTTCTGTCCCTGCAGCGGCTGGAATAAATTTCCTGCAGGTTAAGGAGGGTGGTCCTGATGGTTCTCTCAGCAGAGCGAACCACCCTCCTGAGAGCCAGCTGGTCTCTCCTGGTGGTGCTTCCCATCCAGTTAGTGATGCTCCCACTCAGGACACTCTCAATAGTGCAGGAGTAAAAGTTCCTTAGTGCCCTGAGTGGGAGTTTGAAGTCCTTCAGTCTCCTTAAGAAGTAGAGGTGCTGGCAGCCTTTCTTAACCAGGGTGTTGGTGTGACAGGACCAAGAGAGGTCCTGTGAGATGTGGACACCCAGGTATTTGAAATTGTCCACTCTCTCTACCTGGGCCCCATTGATGCAGATGGGTTGGAGGTCTGTCTGCTGCTTCCTGCTCATCGTTATTGGAGATGAGGCCCACCACAGCTGTATCATCAGCAAACTTAATGATGGTGTTGGAGTCTGAAGTGGCCATACAGTCATGAGTGTACAGGGAGTACAGCAAAGGGCTCAGAATGCATCCTTGGAGGGAACCAGTGTTGAGGGTGAGGGGAGATGAAGTGTGCCGGCCTACACGTACCACCTGTGGTCTGCCTGTAAGGAAGCTGTGGATCCACCGGCACAATGAGGGGTGCAGGCTGAGATCACACAGTTTTTGGACCAGCCTGGAGGGGATTATGGTGTTAAATGCTGAGCTGTAGTCAATGAACAGCAGTCAAGCGTAGGATCCCCTTTTGGTGTCCAGATGAGCCAAGGTGGTGTGAAGTAGGTGAGAAATGGTGTCATCTGTGGATCTGCTGGAGTCATAGGCAAACTGTAGCGGATCCAGGGTAGCAGGCAGGGAGGAGGTGATGAGGGGTTTGACTAGCCTTTTGAAACACTTCATCACCACAGATGTTAGGGCTATGGGGTGATAGTTGTTCAGGCAGCTGGGCTGGGGTTTCTTAGGCACAGGAACTATAACAGACTGTTTGAAGCAGGTGGGGACAATGCACTGAGAAAGGGAGAGGTTGAATATTACCATGAAGACACTTGCTAGCTGGTTAGAACAGGCCTTAAGGACACAACCTGTGATCCCATCCGGACCTGCTGCCCTCCTGGGATTCCTGGGAGTGAGTGCCATCCTCACGTCGTGCTCCATCACGGTGAGCGCTGTCTCCTCTCTGCCGGTGATTATGTCGTCTTGTTTGCAGGTCATCTCAAAGCGGGCATAAAAGTTGTTAAGTTCATTGGCGAGAGATTTGTCGGCGTTCGTCAGAGGAGTGCGAGCTGATTTATAGTCCGTGATGATCCATAGTCCTTGCCATAGCCCCCTGGGATCCTGCTGGTACAAATGATCCTCCAGCTTCCTCCCATACCGCCGTTTAGCCTCCTTCACTGCTTTACGAACGTTGTAAGAAGCAGCCTTGTATTTTTCCATGTTCCCAGTTAACAGCTCAGTGTTATAGGCAGCAGTGCATGATCTCAGAGCGTCGCGAACGGTGTTATCCACCCACAGCTTCTGGTTGGGAAATGTCCTGACTATGCTTTTGGGAGCGCAGTCCTCCACTAGCTTCCCAATGAATCCCACCACCGGTTCTGTAAACACGTTGATGTCATCACCTGAGCTGTGCCAGAACAAATCCCAGTTGGTGATGTTGAGTGCGTCTTGTAAGATCGCCACTGATTGCTCAGATCATCGCGTCACCTCCCTGCATGCCGGGGCTTCCACTTTCAGTGTTTTAATGTACTTAGGCATGAGGAAAATAGCGGAGTGATCTGACTTACTGAAGGGGGGAAGAGATGTAGCTTTGTAGCCCTCTTTGAACGGCGAGGAGCAGTGATCTAGAGTCTTGCTTCCTCTGGTAGGACAAGTGATATGTTGCCGGAAGTCTGGTCTTATCGTCCTTAAGTTGGCTCGATTGAAATCGCCAGCTACTATGAGAGCTGCGTCCCTGTGATTAATCTCATAGCTGGAGAGGGCTTCATGGAGTTCAGATAGGGCAGTGTCCGTGTCCGTGTCCGCTTTAGGTGGAATATAAACGGCGCTAAAGATGACTGACAAGGACTCTCGAGGGAGATAGAATGGCTGGCGTTTGAGAGATAGGAGCTCCAAGTTGGGTGAGCATGAACAGGTTAAAGGTGTTATGTTCCTGGGATCACACCATCTGTTGTTGACCATTAAGCACACTCCCCCTCCTCTCAACTTGCCCGACTCCTCAGTGCAGTCCATGCGGTAGACTGATAGAAACTCCGTCGGTTGCACAGCATGGTCCGAGACCGAGGGGGACAGCAATGACTCAGTGAGACAAATAATGTTACAGTCTCGTATATCCCGTTGGTATTTGAGTCTAGCCCTGAGGTCTTCGAGCTTGTTTTCAAGGGACTGGACGTTGGCTAGCAGAATGCTAGGCAGAGGTGGACGATGTGCCTTTCTCCTCAGCCAGTTCCTGGTTTCTGCTTGTTTGCATCTGGATCTTTTCCTCGGCCTGAACTTGGCGTGCCCTCCATTGTTGTTGGACCCCCGCAGTATCTCGTCCGGCAGAAAGAAGCTGAATTCCCTTAAAAATAAAAAAAACATTGCACTTCTCTCCAATATCTATCAGAGTCTGTCTGGTGTACGTAGTTAGACAGAGAGTGCAGGCTGTGCAAAAAAGCTGAAAATAGTAATAATTAATGCTAAATACGCAAAAATGACCGGAGCAGGTACGATGGCTGCCTGCCTCACCGGCGCCATCTTGGAAAAAGATTTATTCATAATTTATTTCTGATGAGCAAGCCTGTGGTGACAGTGGCAAGGAAAAACTACCTCAGATGGGATGAGGAAGAAACCTTGAGAGGCACCACACTCAAAAGGGGACCCTTCCTCATTTGGGTGAAAAAAGATAGCATGATTATAAATAATTTGTTTCTATAATGGTGTCCTATAGTCACAAGTACAACCGTGTAACCAGGAAAATCATTATAGTTTTAACATGAGGTCTGTTTTGTTGAAATTATCCACTGTTCATTGATGCTTTGAGCTTCATAATTATGAAGAGCAGATAAATTGATTATTAGGCTCTTTTATTTATTAATTTATTTTATTACTTTTCTTCACCCCCCCAAATAGTTACAAGGCACTATCTTATAGAGTAAACGCGAGTTATCAAATTGAGTAGTAGGGTGGTGACATCACTGTTCTGCGATGCAGGAGCTGATCTCTGCAGCTAATTTGGGAGCATGGAGGATGTAAACAAACCTGCTGTTACTGGAAAATGCAAACTTGTAGAAGGAGTCAACTGGACTTCAGGCTTGGATTCTGGATGGAGGGCTCTTATAAAATTGTGCCTTCTTACACCTTGTGTTATGTAGTGGGACTCAATTTCCCAGAATTCTGTGTTTTCCTTTTCCTTTGTCACATTGTAGTTTTTCTTTAAAATGGCACTGTTTAGATCAACCTGCCTGTTAGTTACATCTTATACAAAAAAAGTTAATATGTAGAGCCAATGTAAATTTAATTTGCATATGTTGTGAAAAAAATATATATGTTGTGTTCCCAAACGGGATGTATCCCATACTGCCTGAGGAGGAAAGCGGAAGCTAAGTTGAACTTGATGGCTGAGGGAGAGGCTGCGTTTTTTCCCTCCTCGACAGATTTCAAGTTATCATCTGTTAGCCTAAAATATAAAATGACTGAATTAGAGGAGGGGAAAGAGCAAGCGAGACGGCAACATCTAATCCAGTGGGAGTGCTGAATCCAGTGGGAGAGCTGATTCAGATAATGAGCCTACAGCGGGACTCGCCTGGACAGTTTGTTTTTTCCACGACGGGTGTTGAAACGTGCTATGGACAGCTAGGACAACCCGCCCGGTTTCATGAGTATTGAGTTGTTGTCAACCAAGGCAGCAACCTGGGACTAAGTAAGAGTTAGCGTGTGCTAGGTGTGTTTTGCTCACGCATCAGTCACCACAGTTCGGAATATTACAAACGTGCACGAACGCAACGAATGGGCCCCAACGCATGCATTAGTTCAAGCGCTTGATTAGCTGACAGGACGGTAATTTTGACTACTGTACACTTTACTGAAAATGTGATGTCTTTTCATTATGGTGGCAAACGTAGTGTGTATTTGTTACAGGTAGTAATTTTTTTTCATAACTTTCCTTTGATGTTTCAATGCAAACGTGTTAAGATCAAGAGTCTGACGTTAGACAATATGTCTTTGTGTAACATGTTTTATCTGTACACTACCACAGAATGTGTTCCCATTTAATTTTCTTTTTTTTCTTTCCAATGAGGTTGAAAATCAAGAAATAAGCAGATCAAGTTATTATTAATTTTTTTATGGATATATCCCTGAATGGATTAAAATATACATTTAGTTAAGTCAACTCATTTGGGTATTTTCTATTCTTTCGGGTATAACCTGATAAATACCAAGTCCCTCATCTAGGTGGTAAATGGGAAGTGTAGTCATTTCATCATCACTAGCTGGAGACCTAGGATCCTGTTTATGTTTGTATATTATTTGAGTGTGACCCCAGTGTATGTAGTAGAGACACTCGGGAGAAAGGGGTTACATTTTGGAGGCACCGCTGGGATTTTTTTTTGTTTTGTTTACCCAAGTTGGGGAATATTGATGAGCTAACATGCCGTATAAATAAGCCTTATAGTTAATGGTAAGTTTTCTTTCCTTATTTTTTTTCCCTGTATCACCTTTTGTTGGTATATATTACATGGCCTAGAATGGAGCTTTGTAAAGTTTTTGCGTGGAGTCAAGAGGAAAATATTTCTCTCACACATGCCATTGTAGTTGGAGATGTCCCCTTAGCTGTACCGGATGACACTATCTTAAAGGTGTTGAATACAGTAAAAGTTTTTGGTCGCACCAAGATTTGTGGCCGTCGGGGTGACACTACTGGCCGTAAGCTCTTTGTGTTAGTGGAAACTAGCACAGATTTAGAATCTCTCACTGTGCCGCAGCAAATTGGCATTGAGGGAGAAGTAGGGCCTTGAACTGTGCACGTAGTTAAGCGTCTGATTCCTGGCGATAACCCAGATTTTCACTTAAAACTGTTGTCATTATTGCAGCAAGAAGGGAAAACCCTTAAGGATGTGAAAGCGATTGTCGCTGATGCCCCGGGTTCAACACCTGATGTGAACATGGAGCTAGTGAACGCTATAGGGAAATTAGTTGACAAATGTTCTCAAGGGCCCACAGATGGACCTAGTTACAGAAAGTTGAGATTGTTTTCTATTCTTTCGGGTATGACCTGATAAATACCAAGTCCCTCATCTAGGTGGTAAATGGGAAGTGTAGTCATTTCATCATCACTAGCTGGAGACCTAGGATCCTGTTTATGTTTGTATATTATTTGAGTGTGACCCCAGTGTATATAGTAGAGACACTAGGGAGAAAGGGGTTACATGGAGTTCATGGTGGCAAGTGATGCTGGACAAGGCTGACAAGAAGTTATTCGGGTCCATAGGTGCGGCTGCTGGGGCTTAGACTCTCACTCTTGGGTGGCGGAGCAGCCGGGGTTTGGACTGCAGAGGTGTGGCAGGGTTTATGTTTTCGGTGGCTTCCCTAGGAGTAGGGATGCTGAATAGATCTGCAGCTGGGGACTCAATGCAGATGCCCCCTGCAACAAACAGTTCCTCGAGGGACGTGCTGACTGGAGCTGTGATGCTATTTATGAACACAATTTTCAGGAGCCTGGGTGCAGGCCATTCGTTAATCCTGGGATCAAAAGACTGCTACATTCCATACAAGAGCTCTGGCTAATGGAAATGGTGCTCACTTGCAAAATTTTGGGTGGGGTTGGGGGCTGAGACTCCAGAGGCGAATGAAATGGCAGAGGAGGAGGCCTTCACTCCAGAGCTTCCTTCAGAGGCCAATGCAATGGCAAATGAGGAGGTCTTCATGCCAGAGCTCCCTCCAGAGGGCAACACATTGGCAGAGGAGAAGGAATCTGCTCCAGAGTCAGCTCCAGAGCCAGCACCAGAGGCCAACAGGGCGGCCTCTGTTCCACTGTGAGCTCCAGCGCCAGAGGCTGACAGGGTGGCTTCTCACTGCCAGCTCCAGAGCTGGTGCCAGAGGCTGACAGGGTGACCTCAGCTCCAGATTTTAGTTGGAACAAGCTCTTTTCCATGCTGCCTGGCTTCGAAGACATCATTGGCATGCCACCTGGCTTCAAGGAGTTCATTGTTCTACTGCCTGGCTTTGAGGACGTCATCGCTCCACCACCTGGCTTCAAAGACGTTGTCATTCCACCACCTGGCTTCAATGTGGATGAGCTCTTCACTTCACTGCCTGGCTTCAATGTGGATGAGCTCTTCACTCCACCACCAGGCTTCAAGGACATGACTGCTCCACTACCAGGCTTCATTGATGATGAGACTATCACTGACGCTAAGTCTAGACCTGATGTGGAGTCCAGATCTGAGCCCATCCCCACACACGTACCCATGCCAATGCCCAAGCCCAGGTACGAGCCCAAGTCCATGTCCTGTCCACAGCCCATGCCCATGTCCTGTCTGGAACTGTTAGAATCTGGTGCCACATCTGCCCAGAGCCAGAGCGGAACACTGATGGGACTGTGTCTAGCACCAGATCCTTGCTGCCATGGGTCATTCAAGGAGGATTTTAGCTCCCTGAGGGAGCTCTTTTTTTTGGGGGGGGGGGCTTCTGTCCCATCTGCGTGCATCCATGCGCATTTGCACTTAATGTGCATCAAACTTCTACTCGTGCGCGTTTGGGCTCTGAGTAACAAGGACCAATTACACACACCTGCCCTGGATTAAAGCACAATCAGTGTGCGCTTAAAATGACACTGCCAACACACACATTATGAGGTATTGAGTTTCCCAGTGACTCTTACCAAGCCGTATGTTTGTATTGTCTTCCTGGTATTTGACTCTCATATGCATTCTGTTTTCTGCTTCTGTCTTCTGCCTAGTCTATTCAGTTTGTGCCTCACTTGACCTACCTAGCAACTCACAGCTCAAAGCACATCATGAAGTTTGCTGATGACATGAGTGTGGTGGGTCTCCTCAGTAAGAACGATGAGTCAGCATACAGAGAGGAGGTGCAATGGCTATCGGAATGGTGCAGTGTTAACAACCTGTCTCTGAACGTGGACAAAAGAGATGGTTGTTGGCTTCAGAAGAACATGGAATGACCGCTCTCCACTGTATATCAATGGCTCACATGTGGAGAACACCAAAAGCACCAAATTCCTTGGTGTTCATCTGGCAGAGAACCTCACCTGGTCCCTCAACACCAGCTCCATAGTCAAGAAAGCCCAGCAGCATCTCTACTTCCTACTGAGACTAAGGAAAACCCATCTCCCATCACCCATCTTCACAATGTTCTACAGAAGGACTATTGCTAGCATTCTGAGCAGCTGCATCACGGTCTGGTTTGGGAACTGCACCGTCTTGGATCCCAAGACCCTACAGTGGATTGTGAGGACAGCTGAGAAGATCATCGGAGTATCTCTTCCCTCCATCACAGACATTTACACCACATGCTGCATCTGGAAAGCCACCAGCATCATGGCCGACCCCACACACAACCTCTTCACAAGCCACCAGCATCATAGCCGACCCCACACACAACCTCTTCACCCTCCTGCCATCTAGAAAAAGGTACCGAAGCATTCGGGCCTTCACAGCCAGACTCTGTAACAGTTATTTCACACATGCCATCAGACTCCTCAACTCTGAGGGACTGGACTGATTTCTCACAGACTGTTGAACACACCACTCACACTGCATTCTTTGCACAGTGGACAATAATGCACTATTACTTGACAATGTTTACAATGTCCTTCACACACACAAGGTTTCCATTTGTTTATTCCCTTTTCTTATACTACCTCAATGTGCACACTCAACTCTGCACTTTATGTTGTTTGTGTTGTTTATGTTTGTGCAGTGTTGTGTAACGGAGTTAAAATGCACTTTATTAATTTTTGTTTTCAATTTCTTTTTGTGAAATTTTATTTGTCATTTAATTATTCTTTTGAGTATTTGTAAATTTTCTCTCAATGAGTTATTTTCATTTACTGTTATTTTTATTTGCATTTCCCATGGAAAGAACTTCTTGGCCATCGCCTTTTCTGTACCCCTTGGGGTTATAGGGATCCCAGTGTAGACGGAAGGAGGGTGGTCACAGCATGTGACTGGATTGTGAATGGACAAAGGATGGCAGAAGGTAGTGACAGATCAGGATGTGAGCTAGGAGGAGTGACTGAGGGTGGCGGGAAAGATGAAGGTTGGTGACCTGCAACTTTTAAAAATAGTCGGAAACGAAGGAAGCGTAAGTAACTAGGGAAAAATTCAAGTGTTGAAGACACTGACAGTGATCAAAGCATGGTAGATGTAGGACAACTAGTGGAAGAGTATCAAGTGATAATTAAACTAACTCAAGAAGGAGTGTCATTTGGTGAGTGGAACCCAATTCAACGAACTAAAGCGATAAACAAACTGGCAGGTGATGTGAAGAGTGCCAAGATACTACGAAGTGGAGCACTTTTAATTGTTTGCAGAGATAGTACTCAGCAAGGGAGAGCTATCAAACAGAATAAAATTGAAGACAAAAGAGTGCAAGGAACATTGGTCAAGGATAAGAAGTTTGTACGAGGAGTCATTTCAGGGGGACCCATAGCTGCATCAGTGGAACAGATTAAAGAGAATATAGTAGGGACAAAAGTGATTGAGGCAAAACGACTGAGAACGACAAGAAATGGGGAGACGTGTGATAGTTTAGCGGTAATGATAAAAATTGATGAGGAAAAGCTGCCAGCTAAAGTATATTTAGGTTATATGTGCTATGATGTTAAGCCTTATGTTCCCCCACCACTGAGGGTCTTCAAATGCCAGAAATATGGACATGTAGCAGCCATATGCAAAGGAAAACAGAGATGTGGAAGATGTGCAGGTCGTCATGAATATAGAAAGTGTGAAAATGGAGTCAAGTTAAAGTGTTGTAACTGTAACTGTGGAGGGGACTAGAGCTCAGCCTATCGCGGATGTGAGGCCAGTAAGAGAGCAGCAGAGGTGCAAAAAGTGAAACTCTCACAAGGGGTAACACACGCAGAAGCAGTAAGGAGAGCGTCTGGTTAGATAGACAGGACAAAACAAAGTAACACAGAAAGCTACAAAACAAACCCATGTGAAGGCTGTGATAAAATAAAGAAGGAGGCGCTGATTGTAAGGAGAAGTGATTTTGTGTTATTCATGGTGAAGGTGATAAACTGCTCAGCACAAACAGACAAGAAAACTGAGAAAATCAAAATAATAGTGAAGTCAGCAGAAAAATATCCTGGGGTTAAGGGTTTGCGTTGCACTGCAAAAAATTGAAAACTGAATTTGAGGAGAAAATTACTTAATATGAGTGAAATGATCTTGCTGCACTGGCAGATATTTTTACTTGATAAGACATCTTAGAATAAGTTGGTTGCAATCCAGAACTAAGTTTAATAATCTCAGAATTGGTGTCTTGTATTCTTGTAATAGGAAATGTTAGATCGTTTCAACTATTTTCAAGATATTTTCACTTTGCTAAGATATCATTTTTTGCAGTGTGGGAAGCAGTTGAAATGCGAAGTGGGGAAGGGCCCCCTCGCCCCCCGAGTTCACAGGCCCCGAGGCTTGTGATTCATGGCTCTGATCATTCTGCACTGGAACGCAAGAAGTCTCATTGATGATGAGCAGGAGTTTAAACATTTCTTAATAAATTTACAAGATAAACCACACATAATCTGCATACAGGAAACATGGTTGGAACCAAAATGGGATTTTATTCTGCATGGATACACTGCTATTAGAAATGACAGGAAAGATGGTAAAGGTGGAGGGGTGCTAACATTTGTGCAGAATGGGATGAGGTACAATGTCGTCAATAAAGGGAAAGAAGATGAATCAATAACGGTTAAGATCTGGACAGGACAAGACGAGATTTCAATCATTAATTATAATCCTTGTAAAAGGTTGACTAAAGACATGTTAAATATTATTGGCGGAAGGCTGCAGGGTAAAGTAATACGGTGTGGGGACTTTAATGCTCATAGTACACTGTGGGGTTGCAGGGATACAGATGCTAATGGTTCAAGTATAGAAGATTTTACTGATGAGAAACGATTAGTGTATATTAATGATGATTAAAGCACAAGATACTGTATAACTGTATACAAAACACAAAGTTAAATCGACCTCACATTAACATCGCAGGAAACAGCAGGTATCACAATATGGGAAGTGATTAAAAAACAACTGTCGGTAGTGATCATTATCCTATAGTGATTAAAGTTGGTACAGAAGTGTGTCAGGAAATATCAATGGGGATACCAAGGTGGAATTTCAAAAAAGCCAACTGGGACAAATTTCAAATATTAAATAAAATAAGAGGTAAAGAACTGGTTCGGGGGCGGCACGGTGGTGTAGTGGTTAGCGCTGTCACCTCACATCAAGAAGGTCCTGGGTTCGAGCCCCGGGGCTGGCGAGGGCCTTTCTGTGTGGAGTTTGCATGTTCTCCCCGTGTCCGCGTGGGTTTCCTCCGGGTGCTCCGGTTTCCCCCACAGTCCAAAGACATGCAGGTTAGGTTAACTGGTGACTCTAAATTGACCGTAGGTGTGAGTGTGAATGGTTGTCTGTGTCTATGTGTCAGCCCTGTGATGACCTGGCGACTTGTCCAGGGTGTACCCCGCCTTTTGCCCGTAGTCAGCTGGGATGGGCTCCAGCTTGCCTGCAACCCTGTAGAAGGATAAAGCGGCTAGAGATAATGAGATGAGATGAGAACTGGTTCGGGAGGATATTACAGGTGTAGATGAGTTTAACAGTAAGTTGGTGACAGCAATCTCATCTCATTATCTCTAGCCGCTTTATCCTGTTCTACAGGGTCTCAGGCGAGCCTGAGCCTATCCCAGCTGACTACGGGCGAAAGGCGGGGTTCACCCTGGACAAGTCACCAGGTCATCACAGGGCTGACACATAGACACAGACAACCATTCACACTCACATTCACACCTACGCTCAATTTAGAGGGTGACAGCAATTATACAGAGGAAACAATTCCAAAGGCAGCAGGAGGCAGAGAGAAAAAGATGGTTCCCTGGTGGGATGGAAATTGTAGAAAAGCTATCAAAAGAAGAAATGACGCTTTCAGACAATTAAAGAAACATTATTCATTAGAAACATTAATTCAGTATAAAAGAGCACAAGCAATAGTTCAAAGAACTCTTAGAATAACAAAACGTACCTATTGGAGACACTACTGCAATAGCATAGGCAGGGGAACACAGCTATCGGATGTCTGGGGAATGACCAGACAAATGAGTGGTACAAGAAGGCATGAAATACCAGTGTTAAACCAAAATAATAAAATAGCAGTTACAAATTTCAACAAAGCAGAGCTATTGGCACAAACGTTTGTTAAAATTCATAGCCTAGAGAATCTGTCAAACACAGCTAGACAATCTCGGGATAATACACTGGCATTAAATCCAGGTGTTGAGGTGAGAAAAGCTACATTAGGTGATAGTCTAGACTTACCCTTCAGTCTATTTGAGTTAAATAGAGCTATCATGAAGGTAAAGCAAACTTCCCCAGGGAAAGATGGTATTAGCTATAGCAGCATCTCTCAATCTTTTTTTCAGTCACGTCACCCTTCAGAAGTATGCAAATTCTCAGGCACTCCCATATAAAATATACGCAGTCACGCTGACCCCGGCAGTGACGTTGTGACATGGGAAAGGGGGCCGTGAGACAAATTTTGATGATGCATGAGGCGGCGATGATCTGCATTAGTATAACTATCGTTTTTTGGAATTTTAATTCATTTTATTTATTTCAATGTTAGAATATATAATTTTTTGACGGCATCCCTAACGAAGCCAGACGGCACCCCGGTTGAGAAAGGCTGAGCTATAGCATGCTAGAACATATGGATAATAGCTCACTTGGTGTAGTTTTGAGACTATTGAACACGGTCTGGGAAACAGGAATAATTCCAACAACCTGGAAGCAGTCTATCATTGTGCCAATTTTAAAGCCTGGAAAAGACCCTTCTGGCCCTTCAAATTACAGACCAATAGCGTTAACATCACAGTTCAGTAAAACAACGGAGCAGATGATAACTGAGAGGCTTCATTACTTCATGGAAAGTAAACACCTGTTCGCACCTTATCAAAGTGGATTCTGTAAAGGAAGAAACACATTGGACTCTGTCTTATGCTTGGAATCAGAAATCAGGAAAGCCCAGAATAATAAAGAAATAGTTTTAGCTGTCCTGTTTGATATAGAAAAAGCATAGGATATGTTGTGGAAAGAAGGACTTCTTATTAAGTTGGATAAATTAGGTATAGGTGGTCAGTTATATAACTGGGTGTTAGACTTTCTATTTCTATTCTATTCAGAACTATAGAAGTAAGAGTAGGCGCAGAGTATTCGAACATGTATTGAGTAGAAAATGGAACGCCACAAGGCAGTGTGTGTAGTCCGGTGTTATTTAACATAATGATCAATGACATTTTCGAGCAGGTGGAATATGGCGTTGGGAAAGCACTGTATGCAGATGACGGGGCCCTCTGGATTAGGCGTAGAAATTTAAGATACATTCAGAAGAAAATGCAGACAGCAATAAAAACAGTAGAGGAATGGTCAAAGAAATGGGATGCTTAAGCTATCAATATCAAAGTCCCAGGTCAGATGTTTCTCTAAATGGCAAAAATCACTTTCACTGAAACTATATGGTCAAACACTTGAACAAGTCAGAGTGGTTCGGTTTCTTGGGGTTATTTTTGATGAGAAACTCATGTGGAGACAGCATATAGAACAAACAAAAGGAAAATGTTAGAAAACCAACAATCTTCTGTATTGCTTGATGGGACGGGGGGGGGGGGGCAGCAAGGTCATCATGACTAAACCTTTACTGGGCACTCTCATGAGAGCACAATTAGATTATGGGTGTGTAGCCTATACGTCAGCGGCAAAAAGCAACCTTAAAAAATTAGCTGTAGAGCAAGCACAGGCCCTAAGAATATAGTGCGGGGTGTTCAAAACCTCTCCAGTAGCTGCTACGCAGGTAGAAATGGGAGAAATGCCATTACATATTAGGAGAGTTAAGTTTATGTTGGCATACTGGGTTAACTTACAGGGACACAATGAATTTCACCCAACAAAGTCCATCCTGCGGGAGTGCTGCGAACACAACAAATCAAACTTTTACAGGTTTGGATGGACTGGTAATGTCAAGGCAGGTGAAGCAGGTCCAAAGTCACCAGTACAGCAAAACAGTTCCAATTTCAGCGATCCCTCCCTGGCTGTTTGTGATGCCATCTGTTGATCTGAACCCACAAAAGGACATGAAAGAGAAGTCCAAGCTAGTGCCCGCTTGTCACACTGTCCAAAGCTACATACAACACTTTCCAGATAAGACACTGATATTTACAGATGGTTCAAAGAGCCCTGAATCTGGACGCACTGGTGCTGCAGTAAATATCCCACAGTATGGCACAGCTATAAAAAGGAGAACAACAGACCATCTTTCAGCATACACAGTAGAGCTTGTGGCCATAATGCTCGGATTACTGTGGGTAGAGGAAAACAACCAGAACAATACACTAATAGCAACAGATAGTTTATCAGCACTCATGAGCATCAGGTCAGGGAAATCATGCAGGTAAGAGATCATAAATGAAATATATCACATCATATACAGAAAACACAGACTGGGGTTAAATGTATGCTTCATTTGGGTTCCTGCTAATGTCGGGTAGAAGGAAACGAGGGCGTAGACATATTGGCAAAACAATCAGTGAAATCACAAACAATTCATTTGTAAATTCCATGATGTAAAGCTGAGGCTAAAACCATCATTAAGCATCAAACAGAAAAAGTATGGCAGGAGAACTGGGACACCAGTGATACAGGAAGACATCTCTCCAATGGAGCCCCATGGCCCTGGAGAAACATCATTTCATCTTCACTGTGCACTGTACCAACTGTATATGGTTGAAATGACTGCAGTGCCCTGCTGCAAATGATGTTTTGTTTGTTTGGACATGTGTTAGTTTGGCAAATGTGCGGTGTATCTTGAAATGTTGTTTGTTGAATTGCTGCTGTTGTGAGGCGGGTTTGCATTGATGTGGAGAGGTCTGTGTTTGGTGCTTTATTTGGGAGGGGGCTGAAACGTCCCATGTCTTGATGGTCTTTGAATATCTCATGCCGTTTCCTCTGTTTATTTGGGTAATCAGGTGTCAATCTGTTATTAGCCAATTAATGCCAGTCAGAGATGAGCGTCAACTACCTACCGGATTCAGAGAGGGGGTGGGACTAAAAAGGAAAGAGACTCAGGCAATTAACGGGAGAAAAAATGAGGGAAAAGAATAGCGACACAACGTCAAGAGCTCGTTGTGAGCTTCCGTTTAAAACTGTGTAAAGTTGCCGTTATTGAAACTAAAAGCCGGAGGTTTTATATGTGGTTACCTGGTACAAAATGTAAGATTGAGCCTTGTTTGAAGCTGTTTCAGCCGGAAATTATACTTAACTTCGGCAACACCATTTTCTTTTGTGTCTTAGTGCTAGTTAGCCTCGTTTTCACTAGCTGGGAGAAGAAGGAGACTGTGTGTGTGTGTGTGTGTGTGTGTGTGTGTGTGTGAGACGTATTTTGCACCAGGTTTTCTGAGTGAGTATGGACGTTTATATGTGAACTGGTGACAATATGAACATTTATGGGAATGAAGAGTGGGTTTATTAGTGTTGGGAATTTCTGCATAGTGTGCCACAAAGCCTACATGCCCGCCTGCCATCCCGCTGCCGTGCAGTGTTGCCAACTCCTCAGTAAGGAAAGTCGCTATTGGCTGCGCTAGAAGTCGCTAAATGACGTTATCGCCTAATTTGCATAATCGACAATTTGCAAGTAATTGTAATGGACGCTGTAGGAGAGAAGAATACCGTCGTGGGAGAGACAAAAAGTGAGTAACTAACACCCTAAATATGTTTAGAACTGCAAATTAACTTTTTTTTTTATTTTGCCATTGAAATAGGCCATCACTTCTCAAAATAACTTCATGACTTTAGTCAATTTATTTATTTATATAGTGCCACATCATAATGCAATTATCTCAAGGCACTTTCCACGTTACATAAATCAGTTTTGTCCTGTATTGTTAAATGTTAGAATATCAAATAGAATCAAAAGACTGTTATGTGGGGTGGAATTGTTCGCTCTACATCCAACCCTCCTCCTTTATCCGGGCTTGGGACCCGCAAAGTGACCCAAAAGAGAAACTCTGGCAGAGTTATTTAGGGTTGTTGTTGTTTTTTTTTTTTTTTTTTGGGGGGGGGGGGGGGGGGTTCTTAGGTTTATGCTCCACTTAGGAGCCGACAACAAGTCATAACATAACATTTTAACATTTTCTTCTATTTTAACATGACAACATTAACAATCTTAATGGACCAAAAAGAGACGATAGAAAAAAACTGGTCAATGGCAATGTAAGTAAATGATGCTAACTAGTCTGGCCCTAATTCACATTCATTGTTTTTTTTTTTCAGACCCTCCCTCCACACACACAAGCTGTGCTGGCTCACAGAAAGAGTCAGTCATCCTCATTATGGTCAAGGCTTCCTATGGCAGGTTCAGCAACTGAGGAAGCTGACTTAAATGAGTAAGCAGCTGATGTTCCAAAGAGCTGCAAAACATCATCAGGCAGCTTGTGCTCATAGCAAGCCTCACCAGACAGCTTCAGACCAAATCAGACATACAGGGTGGAGTTAAGGGTCTGCAAGGACATCCGATTTCTAAGTTTGGCTATTTTTTCTATTTCTCCCAGGCTCTTATTCTGCTTCAGAGTTTCCTCTACATTGAAAAATGACATGAACTGCAATGCTTCGATCTTGTCTGGCAGTCTCACCCTCAACTCATTAGTGAGGGAGATGGTGAAGGCTACACACCGCTTTCAGACATTGTCCTTCTCCTCAGGCGCAAGGTGGAACTCAGCTGCCTTTGACTCAAAAAGGTAACCAAGGTACGGTTTGGGACTGATGTATCCATCAATTGGCTCTTTGAGTACATCAATATTTGCCAGTGGATTCAGCACCCTGTTACTCACAGGCTTTATCAGGCTAACCAAGCTGTCAAGTTTAAGAGGATCTACCTGCTCTCCCTCAAAAGCCTTGATGGCCAACTGTACCTCACCCAGCACTGACTTCAAAAAAGTCAGATACAAGATGTTTTGAGGATCATTGTACATGGAGTATAAAACCTCAGCCATGGAGCAGTGTTCACTGGACTTGGTGACTGCGAAATGCAGTTTAAGCGCCTCCCACTGGTCAAATGCGTGAAACCGCTGGTTCAATGGAGAGCCAATGTGTAGCACACACCTTGGTTATTTGTAAGGGTTTCTCCCCACAGTTGATGGTCTCATAGTGCTTTGTAGGCCTCCCTGCGCTTTGGAGACACTGAAAACCAGTTATAAGTCTCCTGTACCAAGTACTCCACACTACGGGGGATGGAGTCATTGGAAGGATGGCTCACAGCAAGCTGCAGAGAGTGACATACACAGCGAATAAGAACCAGATCTTTAAGGCCATACTATTCCTTCAGCACTTTATGAAACCCATTGTTAATCCCCATCATAACTGAGGCATTGTCAGTCCCCATCCCCAGGAGTTTCTCTTTAATGCCGCTTTTCCACTACAAACGCGGCTGAGCCGTGCCGTGCCGAGTCGAGCTGAGTCGAGCTGAGCGGGGCTGTTGGAGTTGCATTTCGACTACAACCGCGCTGAACCGTGCTGGCTGGAAGTGGGTGGACACATTGGGTGGAGTTAGCGAAAGTGGGTGGACGTCAGGTGATGTCGTTAAGCAGCGCAAACAGTGACATCAGTGACAGTGGCGGAACAAGTCAGAGCCGGGCCGGGGGCGGGGCAAATGACCGGGCCCTTTATTAAAGCTTATCATAACATCATTTTAGGCTACAAAATGTCCGCAACTGCGGTGTTTACCAATTTCAACACTACCGGGTGCAACTATATGTTATTTAGTACATCAAGTCCTTCAAACGAACATGTAACTCAGAAACAAAAAAACATTAGGCGACATACTGTACATGGCTCATAATAAAACATCAATAGCCTACTGCGCGCATTATTTGAAGGGCATACGACGAGCCTTGCGCTCCGCGAACTCGTCCACGATGCTCTGTCTGTCACTGATTCAGTGAGCTTTTAAGCGGTAGTCTCACGACCCGAATAGTAAACAATAAACATGGAGGACATGGAGTCGTTAGTGTTGCTGGTCTTGGTGCTGTGGCTTGTTGTCACCTACAACGCCAACAGATACTGGCAAGAGCGTATAGATGAGGCGAGGCGCATAAGGCTTCAGAAATTCTCGTAATTCGTAATTATTCTTCTTCCGGGTTTGCGGTGTTTACAGATCCCAGCGCGCTCGCGGGGCGTGTGTGGGCATGTGAAGACACTCCTCCTCACCAATCAGTGCACAGGGGAGTGTCTGCTCACGCCCCCAACCTCAGTCGGCACGGTTTGGCTCGCTTCAGCCCCACTCCAAAACGGTGCGAGTTTTAGGGGCTAAGCAGGGCTGAAACGAGCTGAGTCGTGCTGGTTTTTGGTAGTCGAAACGCGAGCCGTGTCGGGCTGAAGTGAGCTGAAGCGAGCTGAAGTGAGCTGAAAAAGGGTAGTGGAAAAGGGCCATATGACAACACTTCTCCATGAAAGCCACAACAGCTCAGGCTATAGATCTGGCATCTCCTCCCTCCAACTCAACTAGCCCCAGAAATGTTGAGACAATTTTGTGCTTGTCACTGATACCCCTTTTCCACCAAATCAGTTCCAGGGCTGGTGCTGGTTCACAACTCGTTCAACTTGCGAGCCAGCTGAGAACCAGTTTGCTTTTCCATAGCTCGGGGTGCTAAGGGGAGCCACGTCATTACATCACTGTATATGTCAGTTATGTCACTGCGTTTGCATAAACCTTGGCGTGAACATCGAAGCAACAATGACACGGAGAAGAAGAAGCAGCAACAACAACGGATGACTTCACGTTTGTACAGCTGCTGCTTCTGGCTTTACGGTGCTTCATTGGGATCAGAAAATGGCAGATCCAATATGTTTGTGTTGATCGACAGGTTTTGAGTGGACCATATTGCTACGAGACAAGTTGTCTCCTCCACAGACCACTGCTGCTTTACTGCATCCATGATATCTCGTCGCTTAAAAATGGCGACCTTTCGCGGTCTTGCCATTTTTGTTGGTCTTAACAACTCCGCCCCGCCGCTGACGTAAGCGGTTCTTTCCTCTGGCCCAGCAAAGAGCTGGTGCTAGCCTGGAACCATTTTTTCTGGCCCCAGAGCCAGTTCTTTGTCCGTGGAAACAGAAAACCCAGTTCCAAACTAAGCACTGGCCCCGAACCAGCCCTGGAACTGATTTGGTGGAAAAGGGGCAAGAAGTACCTTATCACAACCCCCAAGTACTTAGAAACACTTACATCCATGGACTCAATGAGGAGGAGGCTGAAACGCTGGTCACCCACATCTGCAACCAACTTTTTTAGAAAGTATGATGCTAGAACACCATTAATCATTTCCGTGCACTTTGTCCTGTGCATTTTGAAGTGAGTAGCAGCAGTGGAGTCTGAGAAAGCAGCTTTACATGCTTCCCTAATGTGATCACATGCCAGCAGGGAACAGTGTTCAGCAAGAGCTAATGCCATGGTGGCTTCAGCCTGTTTTGCAGAGTCAATTTTTTTTACACATTAATGGCAGCTTGCTTTGGGTGGAACTGTTATAAGGCTTTGCCTTTTGAGTATGTTTTTGAGTTGCCTTTTTTTTTTAAATGTCACAAAGTTTGGCGTAGAAATCAGCCTTACAATACAGGCAGTATGCCCATGTATCATCTCCAATAAACTTTCAACCAGCCTTTGAATTCAGGGTTTGATTCCCACTGCTTTCTGTATTTCTGAGTGTGCAGTTTGGACTGAGACATGATGAGCTAGCTAGCCAGATGTTTAGCTGATGTCAGAGGCGCACACCCAGTGGACGAGGTGAGTAAGTGACTGAGGCTGTGTGAGTAAAATGCAGTGATTTATTTTAGAGTGACAGTGAAGAAACATTTACATCCCCCTCTCTAAGCCAGGGCAGGAATAGCGGTGGCTTTGTACATGATGCACGATTCATTAGAAGTGTGGAGTGGAAAGGAGTGCCCCACCCCCACCACTCCTCTCCACTCTGACTGCAGCTGGGGCTGCGCGAGGCCGCTGTGACACTGTCTGCCTGTGAGTGCTGTGGGAGGGCGGAGGGGCTCACGGCAGCACCTGCTGCTCGTTGAGGACAGTACCTGCAGACATGTACGTGCTTTCACGTCAGAGTCTCCAAAACACCAGAAAAGTCTCCAATAACACCAGTAAAAGTCACTAGATTTGTTGCTAGTCGCTTGTGGCAGCGGGCACGTGGTCAAGCACCAGTCTGTGACAGGAGGGCGGAGTCAGGGAAGTTAAGTGGCAGAATCACTACACCTGATGTCAATTAACCTGTGTGTGTGTGTGTGTGTGTGTGTGTGTGTGTGTGTCTTCCCAGTGACTGCGCCCTACTTAAGGAGGGAGAGCGTAGAGCAGAGGAGCTCATCCCCGAACCAGACGCTGGTCGTGTGTGTGTCTGTCTGTGTGAATTACGAGTTGTTCACTGAAAAGTGTAGCAATAAAACCCCTGTTTACAAACCTGATCTCTGTCCTTCCATCCTCTGTGCTCCGCCCTTCGATAGAAACGTTACAGTGGTGCCAAAACCCGGGATCTGGAGTGCAGGAGCCGAACAGCCCCATGGAGTCCTCCCGATTCGCCGAACTGGTCCACGCCCTCGCCACGGCCCAGCAAAGCCAGCACCAGGAGCTAGTCACCCTCCAAAAGGAGCAGGAACAGCGGTTCAAGGCCCTGGTGCTGGCCCAGCAAGAAGATCGTCAGGCGTTCCGGCACCTCCTCACGTCGGCAGGGTCCACCAACGCTCCTACCGCGGGCCCGTCCCCCCTCACCCTAACAAAGATGGGCCCGCAGGATGACCCCGAGGCATTCATCACGCTCTTTGAGCAAGTCGCGGAGACCTCAGAGTGGCCGATGGAGCAGCGCGCAGCGCGCCTCCTCCCCCTGCTAACGGGAGAGGCGCAGCTGGCCGTGCTACAGCTCTCCGCCGACCGCCGGCTGGCCTACGTGGACTTCCGCCGGGCCGTCCCCCAGCATGTGCGGCGCACCCCTGAGCAGCAGCGTCAGCGCTTCCACGCTTTGCACTTGGAGGAAGTCGGCCGGCCGTTCGCGTTTGGCCAGCAACTCAGGGATGCCTGCTGGCGGTGGTTGAGAGCCAACAACCGCGACACTGAGGGGATCATCGACCAGGTGGTACTGGAGCAATTCGTCGCATGCTTGCCAGCAGGAACCGCGGAGTGGGTCCAATGTCACTGCCCGGCGTCGCTGGATCAGGCAATCGAGCTGGCAGAGGACCATATGGCGGCTGTCCCGGTGGCAGGACAGCAGACAGCCTCTTCTCTCCTCTCCTCTTCTCTCTCTCTCTCTCTCCCTCTCCTCCTGTGTCTCATCCTCGCCCCATTCCCTCACCACGGAGGCGGAGGCCGATGCCACCTGTTCCGGCCCGCCGCACCCACGGTGCCCTCCCGTTTCTCCCTTCTGTGTCTGTCTCTCCCCCCTTTAGGTGAGTCAGCCCTAGAACACCGGTGCGGAGAGGAAGCCCGGGCCGGTTTGCTGGTGCTGCGGGGAGCCGGGCCACCTCCAACAACAGTGCACGGTAATGGAGGTGGGCGCGGTGGTTCGGATCCCCGACGCACCAGGAGCTGCCCTCGATCGGGCCGGAGTGTATCGCATACCACTGAGTATTCAAGGGGATACATATCAGGCGTTGGTGGATTCTGGTTGTAATCAGACCTCAATTCACCAAAGCCTGGTGCAAAACGAAGCATTGGGGGGAGCACAGGGGGTGAAGGTGTTGTGTGTGCACGGGGACATTCACAGCTACCCTTTGGTGTTGGTCCACATTTTTTTCCGGGGTGAAAAATTTATAGTGAAGGCGGCGGTTAATCCTCGCCTTACCCACTCTATAATTTTGGGGACTGATTGGCCGGGATTTCGGGATTTAATGACACACTTAGTGAAGAGTGGGTCCTGCCATTTAACAGGGAGAGGTCCCGGTGTCACTTTGGCGGGAGCAGCTGTCGCAGAGCCGTCTACGTCATCTCCGCATCAGAGTGAGGAGCCGCCGGCCCCTCCTCTCTCTGCTGGGGAATCCCTCGCGGATTTCCCATTAGATCAGTCGTGAGACGAGACTCTGCAGCATGCGTTTGACCAAGTGAGAGTAATCGATGGTCAAACACTCCAGCCGAACGCCACCCCATCCTTCCCCTACTTCGCGAATATGAAGGATAGATTATACCGAGTAACACAGGACACTCAAACTAAAGAGCGAGTCACGCAGCTTTTAATTCCGAAGAGCCACCGGGAATTGGTATTCCAGGCGGTTCACTTCAATCCCATGGCTGGACACCTAGGGCAGGATAAGACACTAGCCCGAATAATGGCCCAATTCTATTGGCCGGGGATTCGCGGCAATGTCTGTAGGTGGTGTATGGCGTGCCGCGAATGCAAGTTAGTAAATCCAGCAGCCATTCCAAAAGCGCCTTTGCGCCCTCTACCCTTAATCGAGACCCTGTTCGAAAGAATTGGGATGGATCTTGTCGGGCCATTAGATCGGTCAACACGAGGGTACCGCTTTATATTAGTTCTGGTGGACTATGCAACGCGATACCCGGAAGCCGTGCCTCTTCGCAATATCTCAGCACGCAGTATTGCGTAGGCACTCTTCCGCATCATCTCCCGAGTTGGAATCCCGAAAGAGATTCTGACTGATCAAGGCACCTCGTTTATGTCACGAACACTGAACGAACTGTATGGGTTATTAGGTATTAAGCTGATCCGCACCAGTGTGCATCACCAACAAATGGAGGGTTTAGTTGAACGGTTTAATCGCACCCTCAAGAACATAATTAAAAAATTCATAAGTGAGGACGCACATAACTGGGATAAATGGTTCGAACCCTTGTTACTTGCAGTGCGAGAGGTCCCCCAAGCCTCCACGGGGTTCTCCCCGTTTTAATTATTATATGGGCGTAAGCCACGCAGCATTTTAGATGTGCTGTGGGAAAATTGGGAGGAGGGACCTTCACCAAGTAAAAATGAAATTCAATACGTTATTGAGCTGCGTTCAAAACTCCACACACTCACGCACCTAACCCAGGAGAATTTGCGGCAGGCCCAAGAACGGCAAGCCCGCCTGTACGACAAGGGTACACGCCTTAGAGAGTTTGCACCGGGAGATAAAGTACTTGTACTGTTGCCCACATCGAGCTCTAAATTAGTCGCCAAGTGGGAAGGACCCTTTGAGGTCACACGGCGAGTTGGGGACGTCGACTATGAGGTGAGGCTAACGGACAGGGGTGGGGCGCTACAGATTTACCACCTCAATCTACTCAAACTCTGGAACGAGGAGGTCCCCGTAGCGTTGGTGTCCGTGGTTCTGGAGAAGGCGGAGCTGGGGCCAGAGGTTCAAAAAGGCGCATTGACATCGCATACCTCTCCGGTCCCCTGTGGAGACCACCTCTCCCCGACCCAACTTGCGGAGGTTGCCCAGTTACAGACCGAGTTTTCGGACGTGTTCTCACCCCTGCCCGGCTGCACCAACCTCATAGAGCGCCACATTGAGATGCCCCCGGGGGTGGTAGTGCGTAGCCGCCCTTACAGGCTACCCGAACACAAGAAAAAAGTGGTTCGGGAAGAACTCGAGGCCATGCTCGAAATGGGCATCGTCGAGGAGTCCCACAGTGACTGGAGCAGCCCAGTGGTCATGGTACCCAAGGCCGACGGGTCGGTCCGGTTCTGTGTGGACTATAGAAAAGTCAACGCGGTGTCTAAATCTGATGCGTACCCAATGCCTCGTATTGATGAGTTGCTGGATCGACTAGGCACTGCTCGCTTTTATTCGACACTGGATTTAACGAAGGGATATGGGCAGATCCCCTTGACTCCACTATCCCGAGAAAAAATGGCCTTTTCCACACCGTTTGGTTTCCACCAATTCATCACACTTCCATTTGGGCTGTTTGGGGCGCCCGCTATGTTTCAGCGGCTGATGGACAGGGTCCTCCGCCCCCATGCCACCTATGTGGCCGCCTACCTCGATGACATTATCATCTATAGTAATGACTGGCCGAGGCATCTCGAACATCTGAGGGCCATCCTTAGGTCGCTGAGGCGAGCGGGTCTCACAGCCAACCCGAAGAAGTGTGCGATTGGGCGGGTGGAAGTACGGTATCTGGGCTTCCACTTGGGCAACGGGCAGGTGTGTCCCCAAATTAACAAGACCACAGCAATTGCGGCCTGCCCGAGGCCCAAGACCAAAAAGGGAGTGAGACAGTTCCTGGGGCTGGCTGGCTATTATCGTAGGTTTATACCTAATTATTCGGACGTCACCAGCCCGCTGACTGATCTCACTAAAAAGGGGGCACCAGATCCGGTCCAGTGGACGGAGCAATGCCAGCGGGCTTTTTCTGAAGTAAAGGCCGCACTGTGTGGGGGGCCATTTTTACACTCCCCTGACTTTTCTCTCCCCTTTATGTTACAGACGGATGTGTTGGACAGAGGGCTGGGGGCTGTTTTGTCCCAGGAGGTGGAGGGGGAGGATCGCCCAGTCCTATACATCAGTAGGAAGCTGTCGGTGTGTGTCGGACCACGCACCCCTCCAGTGGCTCCACCACATGAAGGATGCCAACGCGCGGATCACCCGTTGGTATCTGGCACTCTAACCCTTTAATTTCAAGGTGGTCCACAGGCCGGGGGCGCAGATGGTCGTGGCGGACTTCCTCTCCTGTCCGGGGGGGGGGGGGGGGGGGGGGAGTCGGCTGCAGGCCGGACGGCCGCCCGGCCTGAGTCGGGCGGTGGGGGTATGTGGCAGCGGGGGCGTGGTCAAGTGCCGGTCTGTGACAGGAGGGCGGAGTCAGGGAAGGTAAGTGGCAGAATCACTACACCTGATGTCAATTAACCTGTGTTTGTGTGTGTCTTCCCAGTGACTGCACCCTACTTAAGGAGGGAGAGCGTAGAGCAGAGGAGCTCATCCCCAATCCAGACGCCGGTCGGGTGTGTGTCTGTCTGTGTGAATTACGAGTTGTTCACTGAAAAGTGTAGCAATAAAACCCCTGTTTACAAACCTGATCTCTGTCCTGCCGTCCTCTGTGCTCCGCCCTTCGATAGAAACGTTACATCGCTTTTGACAAAAAAAGTCACCAAGAGGATTTGTAAAGTTGCCCGATTTAGCGTGAAAGTTGCCAAGTTGGCAACGCTGCTGCTGCTGCTTTAGAGGGTGCTCAGGACTTCGCGCTGCTGCTAGGGAACCTACTGTTGCACATGGACCTGTCTTCTGGACTGGTTTCTCCATCTCATCTCACCTGTCTTCACTGAACAGAGAGTTTGAGGAAAACTGCTGCTAACTATTTCTGAATTTCCAAGGATCAGTGAATACTAAGAAAATACTTTTCATGAGGATTCAAATGAGCTCCAACATGCGCGCCAACGACATGGTACCATCACTGAGTTTTACAAAACCCCAGGTATTATTTCATTTTATTGATTTCAAGGGCCACCAGGACATTTTAAAGGGGTGATGCCTGTTTGTGTGTTAAACATTTCATGTTGTTGCAATGTAGATCTGCAGTTGCAGTGTTTTATGTGCAATAAATGTGGTTCGGGTTGGGCTATGGTGTGTTGAAAGGTATGCATGGGAGGCTGTAAGCTCAGAGTGACGGTATAGCTATAAAATCAGCTAACTAGGCCTCTCGGCATCCAAGTCAGGGTCATATGCTCTAGTTAAAGTAGATACGTCCCAAATTTTATATTTTTAGTAGACTCCCTCCAATTCGCCTCCCATGCTTAAGGGGTTATCAGGTGTAGGCCATAACAATTCTGTAACACATTAGAGTTGAGTGGGAGGCTACATGACAAATAAAAACCCTTAACTTTCCTGTTCATGATTTTTCCTGCAGATTTGTATTGTTTGCCTGCATGGCTTTTAATAAACTCTTCTGCAGTGACATTTACCACCACCAGACTGACATCCATCTCTTGCCCATGACATGACAGAAGACTTTACCTTTGAAATGGATGCAGTGGAAGAGAGCAGGCACGCTGAGCAACACCAACATAAATGTCTATTGTGCTCAGATGAGTCAGTATTCCAGGTCCATCTCTCTCTAGTTATTTATTGCCAGTTTGTCCATTACTGTTTTATATTGCATTTATCATTTCAATTTTTAAAATAAATGACACTGATTAATTAATTAGAATATTTAAGATGCAGTACTGAGATTATTGACCCCTAATAACACTGAGGTATATCTCTTACATTCTATGATATTCATATAGATCTCTCTCTCACACACACTGTACAAACATTTACATTCTGTAATATAAATACTTTTTTGAATATTAGTGAAATTAAATGATCCTGAATATAAAAAAAATAGCTATTTAACATTCAGTTAACACTAAAAATTAAAACAAATCAATATTCGGGATGAACAACTTTTTCCTGCAGCAGTTCTTTAGGCACACAAATAATGCATATACACGTCAGAGGTGAACAAAGAACCCAACTTTACTGAAGTCAGAGTGCAGATCCCGCTGGTCAAATGTTACTCTGATACAAGTGAAAGTTGTCCAGTCAAATTTTTACTTTAGTTAAAGTACTGCAGTATTTGCTTTTAAAAATACTTAAGTATTAAAAATACATTTTCTGTCAGTGCATCGTTGTATTATTGCCACAATGCTTACAAAACCCTAATGCCTCTGAAACAACCGACTGGATTTACTGACTAACTTGTAGAACCTGTAGAATAAACGCCTGGTAGAACGTTACAACATGAAACACAACCAAACTGAAAAAGAGCCATTGTCTTTTTTTTTACTTGTCACACTCCTCCCCATGGGCGCTGCCAGGGGGGGAAAGGTTAGAACAATTCTAGGGGCCCAGCACTGCCATGGGGCCCTTTAAGGGGCTGATAATATGCTTTTAATTATTCTAATAAGACTTTTGAAATAACAACAATGCCATGGGCGTCGCCACCATTGAATGTGAAGGGAACGTGTCCCCCTCACATTTCATAATTCTTCGTTTGGACCCCCCACATTTAACATAAAATCTGAGTTCACCCAGCACCGTTTCTATTGCTTCATGAAAGAATCCATTCCACTTGATCGATAAGAGACACAGAGCACTGAAAATCCACTCCGGGGTTTCCGGGCGTTACCGACAACAGCTCACCGCGCGCGAGTGAAGTGAATCTCAGCGCGAGCACAGAAATGTCGTTGCAGCTGCTGGAAAGTGGAGGAGGTGACGTCAGCCCCATTGCAACCTCACAATGTCTAGCTTTTGCTAAAACCTTATTCTTTTGTTATCTGCCCTCAAAATTAACCCTAGGACATGTTAAATTAATATTCAACTAAACAGTGAAATAAGCTTAGCCTAATGGGGTATTTTTGGTTGATGATGAATTGTTTGCAGTATTTGCTCCTCCCCAGACACAATGGACATAAGGACATTCTTTACAAACAACCGGAAAGTCAGTCAGAATTTCCCCACAGGACAGGGTTTTTTTGTCCCAATGGAAATGTTAGTGCAGTTAGCTGGCTAGTCAATGTTAGATGTATCAGCTAGCTTAACGTTAACATTTAATTCAAACCCAGTAGGCCTGCCTTACTGTAATGCCAAGAATGAGGTCAAGTCTGCTCTGATGATATTTATTGATTCCTTGTTTTGTCTGGTCTTTGCCAGTTTTCTGGAAAGTAAGATGGGAAATCAGTGTATGGGGAAGGAATAGTAGAGAGGAAAGCAATGGAGAGAGATGGATGTTATTCCAGGTGGATTGTGAAGGAAAGGGGGATAAAAGTTATGAAGTGGTAGAAATTGTGGTGGCACCAATATAAGGAGTTCTATCTATAAATCTATTTGTTATACTAATCTGTAAATGCTACTGTAGTACCACCATTGCATGTAGGTTGACAAAACTGCACTTGTTCATTGTGTGAAGTTCTCTTTTATGTGTCATTGCTTGACCCAGTGTAATTTTGTTATGAAGACTGCATTATGCCATGCCATTTTTGTTATGAGTATCGCTAAATCGGAAAAAAGTAAAATGCACCCACTAAAGTCGCTGTTGGTGGTGAACAAAATTGCACCTGTTCATTGTGTGAAGTTATTTTTTATGTGTCACCGTTGCTTGACACAGTGTGATTTTGTGTTATGAAGTTTGCATGATGCCATGTCATGCCTGTTCATTGTGTGAGATTATGAATATTCTTATTTTTAAACATACAGTTGAGTGTCACTATTGCTTGGCCCAGTGGCATGTTGTGTTACATCTAAAACTAATTAGAAAACACAAAATAAAAAGTAAAATGCACCCATAAAGTCATTGTCGGTGATAAATTGTGTCACATTCATCTCATTATCTTAGGCATAGCGGTGGGTTTAAAAACAGGCTGATGAATATGTGGACTAGTTGAATGAGGACTTATTGTTGAGTGTCTAAAATAGTCATTGAATTAAGTGACTTTTGTAGGTAAAATTAGGTGCTTAACAACCTGTTAAAAATACACCAGAATGCAGGAAATGGCATCTAATTAATTAAAAATTTTCTGGCGGAGGACCCCCCGCCAGTGTGTCCCCCCCCCCACATTAAAAATGCTTCTGATGCCCCTGAACAATGCAATATTCCATCTGGTAAAATGAGCTAATTGAACAAGGTTGTCTATTTCTTGAGTTCTTCAACATATTGTCATTTAACCCTCCCCCTTTTGCGAAATGGTACGGTCCAGTTCTGGTAGAAGCGCGATGCGTTAAATCTGTGTGCTGATCAGTGCAACGCTACTTGCTGCTGTGTCGCGGTGAAGCAGCCAGCCAGCCAGCAGTGGAGTGCGTACAGTCTATGATCGCTAAATATGAAGAGTGGCTGTCAAAAACGTAAAGAAAGGCAGCTGAAAGCTGAGAGGGACCGGAGAGGCAGGCAACTGGTCACTCAGTTTTTCCCAAAGAAAGGTAGCTATCGCTCACATGTGTGTTCAAAATATTAGCGAATGGTAAATGAACAGTATGAACGTGGTTGGATTAGCCTATCAAGAGAACACTTTTACAGTTTGTACAGTGACATTTTTTCCATTTTAATAACTGAACTGACTTGTGTGATAAACAAGATGAAATATTATGTTATGCTGGTGCTAATAACTAGTGCTAATAACCAGTTTCATAACTAATGGGGTGCCCTAAATATGCACAGATTCAGCCTCAGGGGGACCTCCGCCCTACCAAACCACTGAACCCCCCTTTGGAGAAGGAGGTAAGCAGCAATACAACCCATAAATGCTTTAAGATTGAAGTTTTTAATGAGCGAGCACCAGTTTGCTAGATTAAAGTGTTGCTAATAACGGTCCATGGAGGGGCAACCAATAGTCTAACTCTGCTTACGCTCAAATTTCTGTCTAGACACACTTTGCTTTGAACATATTCCCTTTTTGCAGAACAGTACACACAGCTTTCTACCTAACACACAACAATCCATGGGATTTCCATAGGTATTTTGATGCTGGGTAGAAAACTTTTTCTATGATTTATTAGCAGTCACATCACACATTTCACTACCAATTGTCCTAGCACAAGAAGGCATGTGGCAAAATCTTGAATTTTCATTTGTGATTGTAAATGCACCAGAATTAGTCACTGACCAGTTTTCATCTAGTCCCTGGTAGGTTAATACATCAAATGTAATAACAAAGTCACAAACTCAAGGTCCATGGGCTATCAAAAGTCAAATAATGACAATAGTGCAATTGTGACGAGGGTGGGCAAAGTTGGGGGGCCCAAAATTCTAATCTTTCATGGGGCCCAAAATTTCTGGCGGCGCCCCTGCTCCTCCCGTCCCCCACAAAGCAGCATGGTAGTGTTCTTACCCGGCTCTGGCAGTGTTCTGACCCGGCTCTGGCCATGTGCACACATGCATGTGTGTGTTAATCAGGAAGACAGTGGAACAGCTGGAAATGCAGCTTCCTCAGAAAATAAAAAGGACAATCCAACCAGATTAAAACCCAGATCCACACCTCCAGCTTAATAACGGCCCAACAGCAACACTGCTTTAAGCAAGACAAAAAAAGAGCAAGACCATCATCTGACATCAAAACAAAACACGCCAACAATTTGTGACTGACTAGTACAATACTGTCCATCTCACAGGTCTTGCACATACACAAGTGTATGTATTCATGCACATATGAATCTGCCTGTGGAATCATGGTGGCTTAAAAAACCAATCACGTTTTAGAAAAGAAAAAAACATCCAGTTTCAAAGCCACTTCATAGTAACGAGTAATGAGGACCTTGACGGAAATGTAGTGGAATAAAAAGTACGATATTTGTCTTTCAAATGTAGTGAAGTTAAAATCACAAGTTGCCAAAAAAAATGCTCAAGTAAAGTACAGATACTCAAAGTGTACTTAAGTAAAGAACTCAAGTAAATGTACTTCGTTACTGTCCACCTCTGATACACGTACATAATAAATGGATGTGTTACAGTTTATCAGAAGTATGAAGGATTTACCTGTCTAAAGGCAGTTCAGATTTCTGCTCTCTGCTGCTTGAAGCGCTTCCTCCAAATGAAATACAGGTGTACTGCATTACTGGGTCTTTAAAGAGGGGGAAGAGATTTCCCTGAAATCACATGACACTGTTTAGAGCGTCTGCGAAATGCCTGTAATGTAATATAATGTTCAAAGTCTAAGCTTCCTAACTACAGCAGTATCGGACTTTGTGACCTTGAAAACATGGCAGCAAGCAGATGTCACTGCAGATGTTCACACTGGAATGAAACTGTGGAGGAAATTTAAAAAAAAAAAACATCTCTACCCCTGAGTGATCCTCATAGAGGGACAATCATGTATTTCTTCTTAGTATAAGAATTATAAGAGCGTTCAGAAACAGGTAAAGGAGGTGCAGGGGCCTGTGAAAAGGAGGAGTAAAAACGTAGAGATCGTTACAATAGTTAAAATAAAAGTTCTGGGCCTGAAAATAGGGAACTCACAAGATGGCTCTGGACACTTAATGCAAACAGTTTTGCTCCGATGGTTTCGGACTCCAATCCCCATGATAACTTTAGGACTGCAGTCGTCATGAACAGTTTTAGACTCAAGTCTCCATCAGTGAACAGTTTATAACTTCAACAAAACAGACTTCCTGTTAAACTATAATGAATTTCCTGGTTACGCAGTTGTACTTTGCGACTCTGTAGGACACAGTTAGAGAAGTGAGTGATTTATAATCATGCTGTCTCTTATCACCCTGATGGGGATGGGTTCCCTTTAGAGTCTGGTTCCTCTCGAGGTTTCTTCCTCGTGTTGTCTGAGGGAGTTTTTCCTCACCGTCACCTCAGGTTTCACCATCAGGGATAAATTTATTAATTCATGTTTAAAATCTTTATTTTCTGTAAAGCTGCTTTGCAGCAATGTCTACTGTTAAAGGTGTGAAATAAATAAACTGCCTTGACTTGACTGAGGAATAATGATACTGGTAGAAAACACTTGGCCTCTTGCTGGCCTGGGTAATGAGGAAATAACAGTGATGAGAGCAGAAATAACGGTAAGAAAACACGAGGCCCTGAGAGCAAAAAAGAAAGAGGTAGAACCAGTTATAATGGTGGAAAAACACAGGGTCAGTTAAAGGAGGTGCATGGTTCAGAAAAACGTGTCCGGTGAATTCCTAGAATAAGATCATGTAGCGCAGTGTGAGAGAAAATAAAAGATGGCTATCAGCCTGAGCTGAACTCTCGTGTTCACTGTGCTGCAGTAAAAACCTGCTGTTCCTCACAGACTTCTGAGAGCTTCATTTCTACTGAACTTATAACTATTTTTACTTTGTTCATTTAGATTTGAGTAACAACTATTAAGGCTCCAGGACCGTGTGTTGATTTGATGTTTTTATGTTTGATGTTGACGAGATTACTTAAAGACAAGTCTGCACTTGCTTCCACTTCCACGTGCCTTTCTCTTCCTGACATTGTGCTAAATGATGAATAAATGGCACCCATTAAAAGGTTCAACTGTTTTAATAAACGGTGCCCTGTACCTGACGATCATAAAGAGCTGACTGAAGACAAAAGAACAACTTTCACTTAAATAGCCTGATAAATTCATTTCTAATGTATTAGTACACTATCATTTACTCAGTAAACTGTATTAACTGAAATGAACAGTACAGGAAGCATAAAAATGTTAACGTGCCTGTCACAGCGTAGAAATAAGAGAAAGGATTTACTTTTCTAAAGACACAGTTCAGCTTTGTGCGAGCTCTTGTTGCTTGTGTGTTGTGTTAACTCATCTTGAAACTGAAAATTACTGCTGAGAGTGATTAGAAAAACATCAGGCCATTTTCCCTGAAATCACATGACACGGGAATGAATTCACTGAAACATGGTGTGGTTTTCCTTGTGCACACTGTGGTGTCTGCAAAACAGCATAACAGGAGTGAAACAGTTGTGTAAAGAGAGAGAGAGAGAGAGTGTGTGTGCGTTCTGTTACATATGAGCTGTTCTAGTAAAAAAACAGGATAAGAAGCAGGAATTAAAAACGGGTAAACAGGAAAAAAACAGCTATTAAAGATTCCAAAAGACAAATTTACACATCAGCGATGTCAAGTCATTGAGAGACACATTTCTGACTATGTCATATTCTTTCAGGGAGATCTGCCCTGTATTTTTCAAAATAATTAACCAGTAATCTTCATTTAGGGGGCGGCACGGTGGTGTAGTGGTTAGCACTGTCGCCTCACAGCAAGAAGGTCCGGGTTCGAGCCCCGTGGCCGGCGAGGGCCTTTCTGTGTGGAGTTTGCATGTTCTCCCCGTGTCCGCGTGGGTTTCCTCCGGGTGCTCCGGTTTCCCCCACAGTCCAAAGACATGCAGGTTAGGTTAACTGGTGACTCTAAATTGAGCGTAGGTGTGAATGTGAGTGTGAATGGTTGTCTGTGTCTATGTGTCAGCCCTGTGATGACCTGGCGACTTGTCCAGGGTGTACCCCGCCTTTCGCCCGTAGTCAGCTGGGATAGGCTCCAGCTTGCCCACGACCCTGTAGAACAGGATAAAGCAGCTACAGATAATGAGATGAGATAAGATGAGAATTTTTATCCTTGTTGCTCAACTAACACCTGTTAACTTTAAACTGTACAGTACGATGCTCGGGACTTTACCACGACTATTAAAAATTATTCAGATACTTAACTGTCATAGGTGAACGCAAAATCCCCAACTTGACTCCTCGAGGTCATCGCTTTGGTTGAAACTTTCAGAAATAAACCTACAGTTGAGGGAGAAAAAAAAGTACACCCTGCTTCAATTCTGTTTTTATTTTCAGGTCCTAAATAACAACTGTGTGATCCACAGCAACTTCTACAAACAAATAAATAACCAGGCGACAATAAAAACAACAGATTTCAATAATAATAATAATAAATAATAATTAAAATATTTGTTTGATTTTGAATGTAGTGTGATCTCACAAAATGATGTTATTGCCATTGTGGCTTTCCAGCGATCACGTTCTCTCAGTGATCTTCCCTTTCTACCAAATTGTGGCAGTGGGGGCGTGGTCAAGCGTCGGCCGTGAACGGCGAGGTGGCAGATTGAACCAGCAGGTAATGTGATGAGGTGCACCTGTGTCAAATTACTGGCTGTCTATTAACCTGCGTCTCTGTGTGTCTTTCAGGCAATCAGAAACAAGAGAGAAAGCTGTGACACCCTGTCGTGTGTGTGTGTGTGTGTGTGTGTGTGTGTGTGTGTGTGTGTGTGTGTGTGTTTTGTTTGTGATTGGCCACTGAAAAGTGTGCTAGAATAAAAGAACTCACCTGTTCTGCAGCCTGCTTCCTGTTCCTCGGGTTCCCAAAGTCCAAGAACTGTTACACTGGTGCCGAAACCAAGGACTGAGGAACGAATGCCGCCATGGGATCTGAACCAGTCCAAGAACTCCTCCAAATGCTCGGCGACGACCTCCAGCGTCAGCAGCACACCCTCATCGTGCTGTCCGTCGACCTGGACCGGCGCTTCCGGGCTCTGCTTGAAGCCCAGGCAGAGAATCAGCAGGTGATATGCAGCTGGGTCCAGTCTGTGGGTGCTCCAGCCGTCATTCCTGCAGCCAGCGTGCCCGTCCAGCTGGTGAAGATGGGGCCGCAGGATGACCCGACGCTTTTGTCGAGCATGTTGCAGAAGCGAGCTCATGGCCAACCTCACAGTGGGCGGCTCACCTACTGCCATTCCTGTTGGGGGAAGCCCAGCTCGTGGATGAGAAACACTGACCTGCTGGTAGTTTATGGGTGAGAAATGCTGACATGCTGGTAGTTTGTGGAAGCGAAACATTCACCTGCCTGTAGTTTATGGGTGAGAAACTCTGAGCTGGTAGTTTGTGGAAGCGAAACGCTGACTTACCTGTAGTTTATGGATGAGAAACGCTGACCTGCTGGTAGTTTGTGGAATAGAAACACTGACCTGCTGGTAGTTTATAGATGAGAAATACTGACATGCTTGTAATTTGTGGAAGAAAAACACTGACCTGCTGGTAGTTTATGGATGCAAATTCCTGAACTGCTGGTAGTTTATGGATGTGAAAACGCTGACCTGCTGGTAGTTTGTGGAATAGAAACACTAACCTGCTGGTAGTTTGTGGAAGCGCAATGCTGATGTGCTGGTAGTTTGTGGAATAGAAACACTGACCTGCCTGTAGTTTACAGATGAGAAATACTGACATGCTGCTAGTTTGTGGAAGAAAAATACTGACCTGCTGGGAGTTTATAGATGTGAAACACTGACCTGCTGGTAGTTTATAGATGAGAAATACTGACATGCTTGTAGTTTGTGGAAGAAAAACACTGACCTGCTGGTAGTTTGTGGAAGCGAAACGCTGATGTGCTGGTAGTTTGTGGACAGTGTTGGGAGTAACGCGTTACAAAAGTAACAAATTACTGTAATCCATTGCTTTTTGCGGTAACGTGGTAATGAAAGGCATTACAGAAAAAAAAATTGGTAATATTTTACTCGGTACAAATGTCAGTAACGCGCATTACAATGCATTTTTAACCTGGAATGAAGTGGTGTTTTTTTTTTCCTTCATACAAATTTGCCAAAATCACCGCGAGATCAGCAGAGGTGAAACATCCGCGCAAAATGTTTCACTTCCTTTTCCTTTAGGCTAGTCACACAGAAGAGAGAGATGAGTGAACCTGCAGCTGATCTAACGTCGGATAGCACATTCTCCAGATGGGCACACGCCCATTACTTTAAGCTTGTGAAAAATAAGGATATGAAGAACATCATAGTCAACTGTCCACTTCCCGAAATAGCACCAGTAATTTAACTAAACATTTACAGAGGTGCCGCAGGAACATGAAGTTAGCAAGGAAGCAAGCGGAGGATGAGAGTGGCGATAAAATCACAAAGCAGCCAAAATTAATGTTCTCCCACTCTGAGATGCTCCTTCAGCCTCAAGAGGTTAGGAGACTTGTGGCGGAGTATGGTGTTGAAGATATGCTGCCACTTTCAACAGACATAACGTCATTGTGAATCACGTCAATATGTATTAAGATGAAACGTAGTCGACAAAAAACTTCTGTTTAATACAATAAACCATAAGATGAACTTGAATTTGAAGGTTAATATCAAAAATGTGGGATGCACTGCCTGTTTCTGCCCCATATGGATTTTTCTTTTTTAAAAATCTATGTATTTCATAAATTTGAAATATAATGTGGAGCATTTTTGTAAGGGCGTGCTGAACATGAACAATGAACATTGAAACATTGGGGTGCACTAGGCTACCTTCCCATGAGAACATTTACATTAAAAATCAGTGTGTGTCAAAAACTTTCCATATGTACAAATCTGTGACTGTTTCTGAAGAAGGCGGGAGATTCTCGCCGAAACTGTTAACGAGGTAACAAGCTTAAAAAATATCCTTGTCTAAGAAACGAACTTAAAATATTTGCCTACTATCCATGACAAAGAGAAAGGTGAGACATGTCTATGCATGTTTAATTCCACCTAGAAAGTAACCTAATTGTATAGGTTCATTAGCTTTCCCTTAAAAGAGACCAAATTCTCTACATACATATTGAAAGTTTTTGACACACACTGATTTTCAATATAAATGTTCTCATGGGGCAGGTAGCCTAGTGCACCCCAATGTTTCAATGTTCATTGTTCATGTTCAGCATGGCCATACCTTACAAAAATAGTTGCTTTCATTAGGGGTGCACATTGTAGGGCCCTTTAGCTAATGTGTAGCGTTTATATATTAGGCCATTGAATTTGATATCTGGCTATTTTCTTATATTTTCAGCATGTACTTCAAAGCAGAAAAACCTTCACAAAGGACTTGGATAAGGCATACACAGTCATGACAAGGGAACTCAAAAAGACCACTGAAGTACAGAACCATGTGTCCACCACCGCTGATCTTTGGAGTGCAAATAACAGAAGCTACCTTGGGGTCACAGTGCACTGGATCGACAACGAAAGTTTGAAACGGAGGAAGGCGGCAATAGCTTGTAGACGATTCAGGGGTCGCCATACTTATGATAAAATTGCTACAGAGATTGAGGACATTTTCTCAGAATATGGCCTTACTCATGACAAAATCATGGCATGTGTGACCGATAACAGTAGCAACTTTGTGAAGGCATTTCAGGAGTATCAGCATGTTGAGTCCAAAGAGGAGGAGGAGGAGGAGGACAGTGGCGAAGGGGAAGTGCACTTTACAGACCTTCACAGTGTGCTTAGCGCTGATGATGAAGATGCCCAGGTTGGGCTATGTGTCCTGCCTCCTCACCATAGGTGTGCAGCCCATACACTGAATCTAGTTGCAAACAATGAGGTTGATAAATGGCTTGCAACCAATTCAGAATCAAGAGCGGTCTACTGTAGTACTACAGCCAAATGTTCTTCGCTGTGGGCAAAGTCCAGCCACTCCACAGTTGCAGCTGAGTGCGTAGAAGAGGTTAGCGGTAAAAAGTTGATTGTCCCCACAGTGACACGGTGGAACTCATTTTATGATGCCTATGCAAGAATCACAGAAATGCCTCTCACTGACATTAATAATCTCTGCACACAGTTTCAGATTAAATGTATGAACGACAGGGAATACCAGTTTCTTAAGGAATACTGTGCCATTATGAAGCCTTTCACAGTTGCACTGGACATCCGACAGGGAGAGGAGACTTGTTTTTATGGCACGCTTCAACCAACACTAGAGGTTCTTATGGCCAAAACCTTAGCAATGAAAAATGGTCTCTCACCAATGACCACTGGGCTGCCTGAGGTTATTGTGGGAGCAATCAAAACTCGATTTGTTGCAATAATTGATTCCAAGGCTGCACTACTGGCTTCTGTCTCACTGCCCAAGTTTAAGCTGCGCTGGGTAAAAGAGGAAACCAGAAGAGATCACATCACTCTCCTCCTTACAATGGAGTGCCGCACCCTAACAACAGAGGAACCTGCAGCCCTGATGCCCGATCCCCCTCAACCTGCTGCTGTCGCCCCAAGTGAGGAGGACTTTTTCTCCTTTGATGAACAGGTGAATGTCTCGGCTGATAAACCCATGTCAGTGGAAACAGAGGTAACATCTTACTTGAATTCTACCCTTGTGATGGAAAGTCTCCATCTGTTTCCAAGAATTAAAAAAAATCGCACTCCATTACAATGCACCAACACCATCGAGCACACCAGTAGAAAGACTTTTCAGTCTTGGCAGTCTTGTGCTCACCCCAAAACGCAACCGTCTTAGTGATGGGCGCTTTCAGCGCCTTCTTCTGATGCGCTTTAACAGATATTTCAGTCAAGTAGGTGGTGAAATAGGTTAGCTGCCCACCATCCTTAAACACACACACACACTATATAAGTCAATTTTACTGACCTTGATTGATGTATGCTGCCTCTGTTTATATATTTGGTAGTGACAGTTTGTTTACATTTTTGTCCTGTATAACTGAGGTTTTTTTTTTTTCTTCTGGTCGGAAGTCAAACTAAAGTGATTGAGCTGCCTTTCCTTCGAGGGCTAATAGGCTTAAACACTTCAATATCATTAAAAGTACTTTGATTTTGTTATTTCTAATTCCGTTTTTCGAAATGTGACTGGGTAGCCTCATATAGCTAATAGTCATCGTCTAGCCATGGTTTAAAAGGCTTGTGGGTTTTTTTTTTTCAGGCCAGTTTTATTGTAGGCTACGATTTGCCATAATATGTTCATTTTTGTTAAATTTCTGAAATGATGGAGTCATATTCTTCAGGGCTAATCTTTTTTTATGAAGCATAAACTATGCTTAATGCTGTAAACTTGAAAACAATAAAGGCATAGAAATGCTAATTTTGTATCCTGTCATATCTTTAGACATTACAATACAATATAGTTCAATTGATGTTAATATGAATAGGCCTAAAGTTACAGTATTTCTATCACAATTTGCCAGACTTTGACCTTTTGTCTGTTCTTGCGATGATTGTTCCTTGTATTGTGCCATGAGCCATCACTGTGGCTATTATATTCTACTGTTTTTAACCATAAGCCTAGCTCAGTCAGATACCACATCACCTTCCACTTGATGTGTGATGAGCTAATTGAGCGTCTTGAGCCACATTTAGATTGCCAAATCCATACTTCCAGTTATTTTGGTGAGAGTAACTTAAAAGTAATGCAAAAGTAGTGTAATGCCTTACATTTTAAATACAGTAATATTGTAATGTAATGAATTACCCGTACTTTAAAATGACAGTAACAAGTAATAAATAATGCAAAACAGTTTTGAAGTAACTTGCCCAACACTGTTTGTGGAAGCAAAACATGGAACTGCTGGTAGTTTGTGGAAGTGCAGTGCTGATGTGCTGGTAGTTTGTGGAAGCAAAACATGGAACTGCTGGTAGTTTATGGATGCGAAACACTGACCTGCTGGTATCATGTGGATGCAAAATGCTGACCTGCTGGTAGTTTGTGGAGGAGAAACATTGACATGCTGGTAGTGTGCGGATGAGAAATGCTGACGTGCTGGTAGTTTGTGGAAGTGAAACTCCGACAGAGAGGAGATTCAAAGGCTGATAGACTGGTGTGCTGAGAACAACTTAGCTCTGAATACTAAAAAGACCAAGTAACTGATAGTTGATTTCAGAAGACGTCAAGATGTTCATCTGCTACAGAACATAAATGGAGAAGAAGTGGAGAGAGAGTTTTGAGTTTCAGATTCCTGGGTTCACACATATCAGAGGACCTGACGTGGACATACAACACACACTGCCTCATTAAAAAAGCACAGCAAAGACTACATTTCCTGAGAACTCTCAGGAAAATCAATCTGTCCCAACAGCTGCTGATGTCCTTCTCCCGCTGGACCATTGAGAGCGTCCTCACACGCGGCATCTTGATATGGTATGGTAACAGCTCTGCAGCGGATAAGAAGGCACTGTGAAGAGTCAGAAAGACTGCAGAAAAAAAATCACCAACGAGCATCTGCCTGCTCTTGAGGACATATACACGTCCCACTGCCTGCAGAAAACACACTGCATCCTAAAGGACTCATCCCACCCTGCCCATCAGCTGTTCGAATGTCTGTCCTCAGGCAAGTGTTACAGAACAAAGCACACACCACAAGATTCAAAAACAGTTTCTATCCCAAATCTATCACCACACTGAGCTCCTCTCTGAAGTCACACACATACAGTGGTGCTTGAAAGTTTGTGAACCCTTTAGAATTTTCTATATTTCTGCATAAATATGACCTAAAACATCATCAGATTTTCACACAAGTCCTAAAAGTAGATAAAGAGAACCCAGTTAAACAAATGAGACAAAAATATTATACTTGGTCATTTATTTATTGAGGAAAATGACCCAATATTACATATCTGTGAGTGGCAAAAGTATGTGAACCTCTAGGATGAGCAGTTAATTTGAAGGTGAAATTAGAGTCAGGTGTTTTCAATCAATGGGATGACAATCAGGTGTGAGTGGGCACCCTGTTTTATTTAAAGAACAGGGATCTATCAAAGTCTGATCTTCTCAACACGTTTTGGAAGGGTATCATGGCACGAACAAAGGAAAAAGCATTGTTGATGCTTATCAGGCTCGAAAAGGTTACAAAACCATCTCTAAAGAGTTCGGACTCCACCAATCCACAGTCAGACAGACTGTGTACAAATGGAGGAAATTCAAGACCATTGTCCATTGCAGGAACTTTTAAACCAGAGTATCTCGCTTCAGCACATAGACAAATATACGAGGGATTGGGCAACCCAGAATGGGATTATGATTATATGACTAAAGGCTATTTAGAATGTGTCAGAATGAAACCAGTATGGGATGATTTTCACAGAATTAAAAAAAAAAAAAACTATATCCAGATTTAAGTAATCATTCATGCCCTGCTGATAGCACTTCCAGCGCACCTGCATCTCTTGAGACAGGTGCTAAACCTGAGTGTGGCAGTGGGGGCGTGGTCAAGCGCCGGTCTGTGACAGGAGGGTGGAGTCAGGGAAGGTAAGTGGCAGAATCACTACACCTGAGAGCAATTAACCTGTGTTTGTGTGTCTTCCCAGTGACCGCGCCCTATATCAGGAGGGAGAGCGAGAGCGGAGAGAGGTCAGCCCTGAACAAGACGCCAGTTGTGTGTCTGTTTGAGTGTGGAACGTTGTTAAGCTGAAAAGTCTAGCAATAAACGGTATTGTGAACCTGATCTCTGTCCTGCCGTCCTCTGTGCTCCACCCACCAATACTGAACCGTTACAGTGGTGCCGAAACCTGGGATCTGGAGCACAGCAGCCTCACAGCCCCATGGAGTCCTCTCCGTTTGCTGAACTGGTCCACGCCCTTGCCACGGCCCAGCAAAGCCAGCACCAGGCGCTACTCACCCTCCGAAAGGAGCAAGAAGAGCGGTTCGAGGCCCTGGTGTTGGCCCAACAAGAAGATCGACAGGCGTTCCGGCACCTCCTCGCGTTGGCGGGGTCCACCAGTGCTCCTACCGCGGGCCAGTCTCCCCTCACTGTCACCAAGATGGGCCCACAGTATGACCCCGAGGCGTTCCTCACGTTATTTGAGCAGGTCGCCGAAGCCTTGGGGTGGCCGATGGAGCAGCGCGTGGCGCGCCTTCTCCCCCTGCTAACGGGAGAGGCACAGCTGGCCGCGCTACAGCTCCCCGCCGACCACCGGCTGGCCTATGCGGACCTCCGCCGGGCCGTCCTCCAGCGCGTGGGGCGCACACCAGAACAACAGCACCAGCGCTTCCGCATGCTGCGGTTGGAGGAAGTCGGCCGGCTGTTCGCGTTCGGCCAGCAGCTCCGGGACGCCTGCTGGCGGTGGTTGAGGGCCAACGATCGTGACGCCGAGGGAATCATTGACCAGTTGTTACTGGAACAGTTCATCGCCCGCTTACCAGCAGGAACCGCGGAGTGGGTCCAGTGCCACCGCCCGGCGTCGCTGGATCAGGCAGTCGAGCTGGAGGAGGATCATCTGGTGGCTGTCCCGGCGGCAGGACAGCAGATGGCATCACCTCTTCTCTACTCTTCTCTCTCTCTCTCTCCACCTCCTCCTGTGTCCCGTCCTTGCCCCATTCCCCCACCGCGGAGGCGGGGGCCGGCACCACCCCAGCCGGCCCGCCGCACCCATGGTGCCCTCCCGTTTCTCCCTTCTGTGTCTGTCTCTCCCCCACCTCAGGTGAGTGAGCCCCAGATCACCGGTGCAGAGGGAAAGCCCGGGCCGGTTTGCTGGCGCTGCGGGGAGCCGGGCCACCTTCAACAGCAGTGCACAGCAATGGAAGTGGGCGCGGTGGTTCGGATCCCCGATGCACCAGAGGCCGCCCTCGATCGGGCCGGAGCGTATCGCATACCGGTGAGTATCCAAGGGGCTACATATCAGGCGTTGGTGGATTCTGGTTGTAATCAGACCTCAATTTGCCAAAGCCTGGTTCAAAACGAGGCATTGGGGGGAGCACAAGGGGTGAAGGTGTTGTGTGTGCACAGGGATGTTCACAGCTACCCTTTGGTGTCGGTCCACATTATTTTCAGTGGGGAAAAATTTATAGTGATGGCAGCGGTTAATCCTCGCCTTACCCACTCTTTAATTTTGGGGACTGATTGGCTGGGATTTCGGGGTTTAATGATGCACCTAGTAGAGAGTGGGTCCTGCCATTTGACAGGGGGAGGTCCCGGTGTGGCTTTGGCGGGAGCAGCTGTCACACAGCAGTCTACATCATCTCCGCGTCAGAGTGAGGAGCTGCCGGCTCCTCCTCTCTCTCTTGGGGAATCCCTCGCGGATTTCCCATTAGAGCAGTCATGAGACAAGACTCTGCGGCATGCGTTTGACCAAGTGAGAGTAATCGATGGTCAAACGCTCCAGCCGAACGCCACCCCATCCTTCCCCTACTTCGCGATTATGAAGGATAGATTATACCGAGTGACGCAGGACACTCAAACTAAGGAGCGAATCACGCAGCTTTTAATTCCGAAGAGCCGCCGGGAATTGGTATTCCAGGCGGCTCACTTTAATCCCATGGCTGGACACTTGGGGCAGGATAAAACACTAGCCCGAATAATGGCCCGATTCTATTGGCCGGGGATTCGCGGCGATGTCCGTAGGTGGTGTACAGCATGCCGCGAATGCCAGTTAGTAAACCCAGCGGCCATTCCAAAAGCGCCTTTGCGCCCTCTATCTACCGTTAATCGAGACCCCGTTTGAGAGAATTGGGATGGATCTCGTCGGGCCATTAGATCGGTCAGCACGAGGGTACCGCTTTATATTAGTTCTGGTGGACTATGCAACGTGATACCCGGAAGCAGTGCCTCTGCGCAATATCTCAGCACGCAGTATTGCAGAGGCACTCTTCCGCGTCATCTCCCGAGTTGGAATCCCAAAAGAGATTCTGACTGATCAAGGCACTACGTTTATGTCACGAACACTGTGCGAACTGTATGGGTTATTGGGGATTGAGCCAATCCGCACCAGCGTGTATCACCCACAAATGGACGGTTTAGTGGAACGGTTCAACTGCACCCTCAAAAATATTATTAAGAAATTCGTAAGTGAGGACGCACGTAATTGGGATAAGTGGCTCGAACCCTTGCTGTTCTCAGTGCGAGAGGTCCCCCAAGCCTCCACGGGGTTCTCCCCATTCGAATTATTATATGGGCATAAGCCGCGCGGCATCCTGGATGTGCTGCGGGAAAATTGGGAGGAGGGACCTTCACAAAGTAAGAACAAAATTCAGTACGTTATGGACCTGCGCGCAAAACTCCACACGCTCACCCACCTAACTCAGGAGAATTTGCGGCAGGCCCAGGAACGGCAAGCCTGCCTGTACAACAAGCGTATGTGCCTTAGAGAGTTTACACCTGGAGATAAGGTGCTCGTACTGTTGCCCACGTCAAGCTCCAAATTGATCGCCAAGTGGCAAGGACCCTTTGAGGTCACACAGCGAGTCGGGGACATCGACTATGAGGTGAGGCGAACGGACAGGGGTGGGGTGCTACAGATTTACCACCTCAACCTGCTTAAACTCTGGATCGAGGAGCTCCCCGTGGCGTTGGTGTCGGTGGTTCCGGAGAAGGCGGAGCTGGGGCCGGAGGTTCAAAAAGGGACATTGGCATCACGTACCTCTCCGGTCCCTTGTGGAGACCACCTCTCCCCGACCCAACTCACGGAGGTCGCCCAGTTGCAGACCGAGTTTTTGGATGTGTTCTCGCCCCTGCCCGGTCACACTAACCTCATAGAACACCACATAGAGACGCCCCCGGGGGTGGTAGTGCGTAGCCGCCCGTACAGGCTACCCAAACACAAAAAAAAAAGGTAGTTCGGGAAGAACTTCAGACCATGCTCGAAATGGGCATCGTCGAGGAGTCCCAAAGTGACTGGAGCAGCCCAGTGGTCTTGGTACCCAAGGCTGACGGGTCGGTCCGGTTCTGTGTGGACTATAGAAAAGTCAACACGGTGTCTAAATTCAACGCATACCCAATGCCTCGTATTGATGAGTTGCTCGATCGACTCGGCACTGCTCACTTTTATTCGACGCTGGATTTGACGAAGGGATATTGGCAGATCCCCTTGACTCAACTATCCCGAGAAAAAACGGTCTTTTCCACACCGTTTGGTTTACACCAATTCTTCACCCTTCCATTTGGGCCGTTCGGGCGCCCGCTACGTTTCAGCGGCTGATGGACAGAGTCCTCCGCCCTCACGCCACTTACGCGGCCGCGTATTTAGATGACATCATCATCTATAGTAATGACTGGCAGCGGCACCTCGAACATCTGAGGGCCGTCCTTAGGTCGCTGAGGCGAGCGGGGCTCACAGCCAACCCAAAGAAGTGTGCGATTGGGCGGGTGGAAGTACGGTATCTGGGCTTCCACTTGGGCAACGGGCAGGTGCGTCCCCAAATTAATAAGACGGCAGCAATTGCGGCCTGCCCGAGGCCCAAGACCAAAAAGGGGGTGAGACAGTTCCTGGGGCTGGCTGGCTGTTATCGTAGGTTTATACCTAATTATTCGGACGTCACCAGCCCGCTGACTGATCTCACTAAAAAGGGGGCACCAGACCTGGTCCAGTGGACGGAGCAGTGCCAGTGGGCTTTCTCAGAGGTAAAGGCTGTACTGTGTGGGGGGCCACTTCTACACTCCCCTGACTTTTCTCTCCCCTTTATGTTGCAGACCGATACGTCGGACAGAGGGCTGGGGGCGGTTTTGTCCCAGGAGGTGGAGGGGGAGGACCGCCCTGTCCTGTATATCAGCAGGAAGCTGTCGGTGCGTGAGGGGCGCTACAGCACCATAGAGAAAGAGTGTTTGGCCATCAAGTGGGCGGTTCTGGCCCTCCGGTACTACCTGCTGGGGCGCCCTTTCACCCTCTGTTCGGACCACGCACCCCTCCAGTGGCTCCACCGCATGAAAGATGCCAACGCGTGGATCACCCGTTGGTATCTGGTGCTCCAACCCTTTAATTTCAAGGTGGTCCACAGGCCGGGGGCGCAGATAGTCGTGGCGGACTTCCTCTCCCATCAAGGGGGGGGGGAGTCGGCTGCAGGCCAGACGGCTGCCCGGCCTGAGTCGGGCGGTGGGGGTATGTGGCAGCGGGGGTGTGGTCAGGCACCGGTCTGTGACAGGAGGGCGGAGTCAGGGAAGGTAAGTGGCAGAATCACTACACCTGAGAGCAATTAACCTGTGTTTGTGTGTCTTCCCAGTGACCGCGCCCTATATCAGGAGGGAGAGCGAGAGCGGAGAGAGGTCAGCCCTGAACAAGACGCCAGTTGTGTGTGTCTGTTTGAGTGTGGAACATTGTTAAGCCGAAAAGTCTAGCAATAAACGCGATTGTGAACCTGATCTCTGTCCTGTCGTCCTCTGTGCTCCATCCACCAATACTGAACCGTTACACTGAGAAACCCAAGGCAGGTAAAAAACTCTCTGTAAGCTCAAATATGCCGGTACTAAAAAACGAGACTGACGACTCTGATGAGGATGATGATGATGATGTGGGACCAGATTGAGGTTCCCTTCCACTGCCGCCTCCCCCCGTGAATACCGCTTGTGTATGAGTTCAGAAGGGTAGAGGGCTGAAAATCACTCCGCTTTCTGCATCAGACCTGAAAGATATTATTAAAATGTTGCCTCCGTTAAACAAACCACTCAACTTCGTAGACATGCTCGTAAAAATGTCACAACACTGCCAGCTGGTAGGAGCAGATTACCGTTTTATCTTTCATGCCGTCCTAGGCGTCAGCTATGATGAAGTTGCATTGATAGTTGCAGTGCCATGTCTCTGCAGTGCCATGCAGTAAGTAGTTTATGTGACTTACTCTTACTTATACTTACAGTAGAAGAGTAAGGATAGTTTAGGCAATGATTTAATTCAGCAAGAAACAGAGTTAACAAACGTTTACTTGAAGAATGTTGAAAAAAAAAATTTTCTTTCCAGTGGTGTTTATAAATCGGAGACTTGGGTTTATCTTTATTTAACCATTAAGAAAAATGTCATAAATTATCATGAAATCACAATTTATTATGATACATTGGCTTGTATAAGTATTCATTGTCCTTGAACCTTTCCGTATTTTGTTACACTGCAACCTGGAACTGAAATGGAATTGACATGAAACTACACAAAATATGATTCAATATTCATGTGCATCCTGTTTATGTTAAACGGTACCCTCTCTCTGAAGCTAAGGCTCAGGGAATTGATGGCATCCTACAGTCTCTTCTCGAGCAAGGCGTGGTGAGACCGTGTACCAGCTCATACAATACACCTGTCAATCCAGTACCTAAACCTGATGGTACCTGGCACTTTACGCAGGATTTACGTAAGATTAATGAACTGATTGTCCCTGTTGTACCCATTGTACCTGATGTTTCCTCTGTAATGTCACAGGTTCCTGCTCATCAGTGCTGTTTTTCCATTACTGATCTCTGTTCTGCCTTTTTCAGTGTTCCTGTTGAAGAGCAGACACAGCCTTTGTTTGCCTTCACACACAGGGGGAGACAGTATACTTGGACATGTTTGCCTCAAGGTTTCAGTGACTCTCCTGCTGTTTTCTCAGCCATAGTTCAGGACGCACTCCGTGACCTCTCCCTCCCCCAGGGTTCTGTGGTCCTGCAGTACGCAGACGATCTTCTGGTATCTGCTGAGTCACCAGAAATCTGCCAAGATGCCTCCTTATGCCTGCTCCAACATCTGGTGTGCAAGGGCTTTAAGGTTTCCAGGACCAAGCTGTAATATTGTATGGACACTAGTATTTGGGGTCTGAACTTTCACAAGGTTGTCGTAAGCTGTCATCTGACCGGGTGCGGGTGATTCTAGACACAAAGCACCCTGCAACTAAACATGCACTGATGGCTTTCCTGGGTCTTATCAATTACTGTAGACAATGGATCCCTGACTGCTCTTTATATGACAAGATTCTCCGTTCTGCAATCTCTCATCATGATCCACTGCAGCACCCTTTGTCCTGGACTGACGCTATGGTGGACGCTTATCACTCCCTCAAAAGCGCCCTTTGTTCCGCCCTGGCCCTGGGTTTACCTGATTACTCCAAGCCCTTCCATCTCTATGCCTGTGAACACCAAGGCACAGTCTCTGCGCCTGGGGGGATGCATCCTTGTGCGTTTTTATCTAAAACATTAGACATTTTTGCTCAAGGCTTACCTGCGTGTCTAAGGGCTGTTGCCGCATGTGCTCTGATGGTTTTAGATGCGGAGAAATTGGTTTTGTCTCACCCACTGATTTTGCACTCATCACATCAAGTTAAACAGGTGTTGCAAAATTTACAGACCCAACAAATGACTGCGCAGCGCCGCTCCGGATACAAAACCATCCTCTGTTCTACTAACAATCTCGAAATTTGTGCCACATCCTCTTTCGATACTGTAGGTCACGCTCTCGCATGCCTCCTTAATTCTCAGGATGACACTCTGGATGACATTGATCATGATTGCCTGTCTGAAATCGTACATACTACAAATTCTTCAAATGGATAGAAGCCTTTCCCTGTTATTGAGAGAACATGAAGGTAGTTACTCATATTCTGGCAAAAGAAATAATACCTCGTTATGGGGTACCAGACACCATAGACTCAGACAAAGGTACCCCTTTTACCTCGAAAGTCACACAAAACCTTTGCAAGTACCTCTCACTAAACTGGTGCTTTCACATTCCGTACCACCCTCAATCCTCTGGTATCATAGAACATACTAATTGGACATTGAAAGACAAACTAACTAAGGCCATGCAGGCACCAGGTTCGAATAATTGGGTAGACTTATTTCCAGCCACTCTGGCTGAAATTTGTATGACACCAAGACCTAGCCTAGGGGGATACTCCCCCTACGAAATTATTTTTAGAAGACCTTTCCCTCTCCCCTGGAAGAGGGGAACTCCATCTCTAGGTACCTCTGATTTGAAAACATATGGATGAGTATTCTGCAGCCCTTATAGATAAGTTGCATAAAATTTGTACCAAGGTCAATAGTACAATATCGTCTCCACCAGCAGCACCCACACACCCCTTTCACGTGGGAGACAAGGTGCTGGTGCAACTTTTTAAACGATTTGGACAATTGGGAGAACCTAGATATAGTGGGCCTACAGAAATAGTCGCCATTACTCGTACTGCTGTTCAAACTGACCTTTTTCCACAGTGGATCCATGCCACGCAATTGAAGAAGGCTCCATAACAAAGCCGTGTCAGAATGATATGTTTGCCACTAACGTTTTCTCTGTGTCCCTCTCTAGTCTCTCTCCTCTCTAAACTCTGTACAGGGACTAAGTAGGAGCTGAGGATCTTCAGATCACTTCCTGCAAGAAGCCGTGAACAAAGAGGGGAAGAGATCTCGCGCCCTGTCTGGGACCAATCACCCTCACTACAACCATGAAAGTCCTCATCACGAGCTTCGTGGCCACTCTACTGCTGCTCGGAGCAGGGTTACCCGCTCGAGCTGGACCTCGAGACAACATCTTTTGGCAATTCGCTAACTGGACTGCATGAGCACACATGAATGAAAGTTGTTATGTCTGTCATCTGATGCCGCCTTCTACTATTATTACACGTCCACCTTTGGCTGTATGCTCTGAAGCTCTGTATTATGCATTCTCGGAGAATCACAATCCAATTTTTACCATTTGGGGCCCTTTCTGTAATTACTCTCCGCACCCCTCTGTGGCAGCAATGTTAAACCAGACTTCTTCAGTATCTAGCACGGAAACCCCTGCCATTGTCTTACAGGACTCTGTTCTCACTACTCTGCAGGTCGATATGCCCTCTAATTTCATTTTCCCTCACTGTTTTAGAACAAATTACTCTGAAGGAAGTAGCGTGTATTTGGGACAAATTCCTAATTCTCGATGTAATCACATATATGATCAGAATACTGGGGTGTGATACTAGTTGTAATCTAGTATCAAAGAGGGGAATTGTAAGGATTTATTCTTGATCTCAGTTTAACCAAGAAGGTATTAAGTTATTTGTAACCTTTTGTTCTTATATGCTCTACTGACATGTGCAAATATTTTGTGGAACATTCCATTGCCCTGTGCTATCTTAAGAACATTTTGGGAAGCAGGCCATTCTCCAGGTGTTCTTGCAATCTGTTGAGCATGACTCTGGCCAAGATCTTCCCAGCAACGGACAGCAAGGAGTTACTGCAGTGATTGTCGCAGGCTTTCCTATTTCCTTTCCGCTTATAAAGGTGGATGATGGAGGCAGGCCCGCCAACGGGGGGGGACAAACGGGTATGTTGTCCCGGGCCCAGGAATGGGGGGGGGGGCAGAACTGGGCTCTCATGAAGTTGCGATTATTTTATTTCATTTCAAAATGTGTTGATTTGGGGGAGAAATGTGCTATATTTGCATTCAATAAATTATTTCTAGATCTTTTGCCTTTATTGTCTTTGAAAAACGCGTCAAGAACCCCCTACCACCCCTAATGCAAAAATGGTTTGGTCTGACTCTTTGATTAAGGGGAATAAAATGACATCGTTCGATCATAGCGCTTTGACAATCAGCGTGCGTGCCATTTGCCAACATGCACAAGTCAGGAGCACAGAAAAGAAAAGAGAAAAAGAGAGGAAGAAACCAAGAGACTCAGGGGCTCACTGCATAAATATTTTAAAAAAGATTCGGATGATGCAGCAGGTACTAGCAAAGGCAGTGGGGCAGCTGAGCCAGGTAAGACCAGTGTTGGGCACGTTACTTTCAAAAAGTCATTAGTTATAGTTACTTTTCCCAAAAAGTAACTGAGTTAGTAATGGAGTTATTTGTCATAAAAGTAACTAATTACCAGGGAAAGTAATTATTCCGTTACATTTTGTTCCCCCTCAAAAAAAATCTAATTCAATTAGTGTAATCATAATAAAAGTGAATGTTAAATGTGTTTAATGACTGAAATGGACACTTAACAGAACCAATTAGTAACGTTATCTACACTATATTAATATTTTTGTGGGACAATGTGAGATAAGACATCTATCAAATTTAATATATTTTTGTAGTTATTAAAATTGTTACTAATTACTGGCCACTGACGAGGACAAACGCTTTGTTCCTCGACATAATGTGCATTGCACGTAGACACTCTTGCCTTTTATTTCAAGTAATGAAAAGTAATGGCTGTATTTCCAATGTGAAAGCGCAGTGTTGGGCTGACCGTTCGCCATCGCTGTGTCTTCTGATTGAAAGAGCGCGCAGTAGTGCAGTAGACGTGGCCTACCTACGTATGTTGTCCAAATCTACTCTGATTGGCTTACTGTGCCGTTGTCTCGTGTCTCCCCCGCCCCACACGAAAGCAGAGTAAAGAAAGGCTGAACGAGCAGCGTGCCAGATGAGAACAGCTTTAATAAAGTAACACATAGTATTTTATTGTAAGTACCGGGAACGGCGTTATGACGATGTAAAATGTAATTAGTTAGATTACTCGTTACTAAAAAAAGTAACGCCGTTAGTAACGCCGTTTATTTCTAACACCGTTATTCGCATCACTGGGTAAGACACAGCCAACTTTTTCCAGCCCTGTAAAGTAACCCCAACCAAGGCACGCGCGGCATGCAATTCATGTTACAAACGAGGGGAGAGCAAGTCACACTGAACACCATATCAAACGCACAGGGCATTGAATCATTTCATAACCACAACGACTTAATAACATTGTGTTTCATATATCTGATTGAAGCTAAGAATATTCACATTAGCCCGCAATCATATCCTGCCGTTTCTCGAGCAGTGTGTTCTTCTCTGTTTTTCACACTGGACAGTACGCACGCACGCACAACAAAAGTCCGGCGCATTGCATTTCGCACCTGAATAGTTGCAAACTAAGGAAATGTTAAAATGTTAACACTGTAAAAATGCTGAAATTCTAAAATGAAATGGTTGTTGACCGGTTGAATGGTTTTTGAATACCTGTCATTTAAGGGTTGGAGTGAGTAGAGACTGGGATAAGAGAGGTGGGTGTGTGTGTGGGTTGGCCCGGGGGGGCTTGTTGGGGGGGGAAGGGGTTGTTGGGGGGGAGGGGGTTGTTAGGGGGAGCCCATTCAGAGCATTTTGTCCCGGGCCCAGCCAAAGCTGTCAGCGGCCCTGGATGGAGGCATCCTTCAACTCCTGGGGTATCTTCTCCTGAATCCACATTGCTTTGAATAACTCAGTGAGTTTAATGACCAACTCTGAGCTGCTCAAAAAGTAGAATTCAGCTGGAATTGAATCCAGGCCAGGTGATTTGGCACCGGTTAGACTGCTGACTGCATGTGCCACCTCGGTAAGGCCAGGAATTTCAGCAAGAGAATGGTTGATAGGGATCTGATTGAGATGATCGATGGCCTCATCATTGATGATGGATGGACGATTAAGGATATTTTCAAAGTGCTCAGTCCAACGCTCGAGGATTTTATCATTATCGGTAATAAGAACATTTCCATCTGCACTAAGTAAGGGTGAAGAAGCAGCTGACCGAGGGCCATAGATGTCTTTGAGGGAGGCATAGAATTTCTTCATGTCATTTCTGTTAGCATAAGACTGAATTTCAGCTGCCTTTCTGCCTTTTTCTTGCAGTTGACTTGCTGACTTTAGGACTACAGTTGACTTGCTGACTTTAAGACTACGGTTGTCGTGAACGGTTTTGTGCTTGAGTTTCCATTGGTGGGGGGTTTATAGCATCAACGAAGCTGACTTTGTTAGGACTGTTATAGTCATGTTGTCTGTTGTTGCCCGGATGGGGATGAGTTCCCTTTTGAGTCTGGTTCCTCTCGAGGTTTCTTCCTCATTTATTTATTTATTTAGCTTTGCCATAGCAAGATCTATATATGTACATACATTATGGCTGGGAAACCACTACAGCTTGCGCCAATTACAGTGGCCCCATTGTACCGAATCTGCATGTCTTTGCATGTTGTCTGAGGGAGTTTTCCTTGCCACCGTCGCCACAGGCTTGCTCATTGGGGATAGATTAGGGATAAAATTAGCTCATATTTTAAGTCATTCAAATTCTGTAAAGCTGCTTTGCGACAATGTTTGTTTATTGTTGACTTGACTAAACCAATTATCCTGCATCTGTCTTAGTTCCTTTTGCACTGTCTTTTTGGCATGTTCATACAACGCCTTTTTGCTGGCTAATTCTGGATCCTCCAGGTGAGCTCTACACAGCTGGTGCTTCTCATCCAGGAGGACTTGAATCTTATCATCGTTGTCATCAAACCAGTCCTGATGTTTACAGGCGACCATACGAATTATGTTAACTGGTTGCTGCATACACTGTGTCCTGGAAAGCTGACCAGTCACTCTTGATGATAGTGAAGCTTAGAGTCAGTGTAGCAAATTTGATGTACAGGGACTCTGTTAGGGACTCTTTGATGTGAGTGTTTTCCAGCTTAGAGACATTGAGACATTTTGGTACCTTTGCTATTTGTGGCCGTCTTAGTGGGTGAATGCAAAGTTTCATTTTGAAAACTAGGAGTCTGTGGTCAGTCCAACAGTCCACACCACACATAGCTTTGGTGACCATCATGTCCTGCCTGTCTCGTTGCCTCACAGCGACGTAGTCAATTAGATGCCAATGTTTGGACCGAGGATGCATCTAAGAAGTCTTGTTTCGATGTAGCAAGATATGAAGATATGACCCCATACATATAAAATATATGACCCCATCACCCCTGTCTTATCCACACTGCATTGGCTCCCAATCACATTTCACATTGATTATAAAATACTACTATTGACCTTTAAAGCACTGAATCATCTCACACCACAGTACCTGAGTGAACTTCTGGTCCTTTATGACCTGCCACGCCTACATAGATCAAAAGATGCAGGCTATCTGCTGGTACCTCATAGAGTGAAGGCTACATCAGGGGCGGAGCCTTTTCTTACAAAGCCCCACAGTTATGGAACAGCCTTCCAAGTAGTGTTCAGGACTCAGATGGTCTTAGTGCTTAAGTCTCGGCTGAAAATATATCTGTTTAGTCAAGCCTTTTGTTAATAGTGTTTATGAGGTAAAGGAGTAGATCTGGAGAGTCCTCAGACAGAGTGTTTTGGTAAACTGGGATGTATGGATGCTGTACCCCCCCACACACACACTCACTTGGGTTTGTTGACGGTGTAGTGGCTGCTTTATGTCCTAGGACTCCCTCATGACTGTGTTACCTTCTGACTCTCTCTTTTAGTGATGCTGTTATAGTTAGTTTCACCAGAGTCCCTGCTTGCACTGAGTGCTCAATGTACGGTACACTGTTCTTAACCATTAGGTGACCATAGGCATACCTAACAACCTCTGATGTGTCCCCCCCATCTCTTCCCTCTGTTACATGTTGATCCTGAGACACCAGTAAGATGCTGAACCTCTCCTGCTCTTCAGACCTGCCTGATCCATCCTGATGCCCTACTTCTAGCTGGAGTCTTACCTCATCACTTCTGTGGAGGACGGCCCCATATGGACAGTCAAAAGTGACACTTGGAAGACACTCTGGACACTTACAGTAATACATTTATGTCTGAGGACTACAGTTGACTTGCTAATTTTAGGACTGCAGTTGTCATGAACAGTTTTACACTCAAGTCTCCATCAATGAACAGTATATAACTTCAACAAAACAGACTTCATGTTAAACTATAATGAATTTCTTGGGTACACAGTTGTACTTTGTGATTCTATAGGACAGTTATCCTTGACTTTCAAGTGCCGTCAAAGCAAAATAGAAACCCGGATGTCGGCAATGTTGGTGGATATAGAAATGTGGGGTCAAGCAACATTCCATACAAAACATAGTCACCTATGTGCAATTCTGTTTTTCCACTGCTTTAAGCGTTCTTTTAGCTATGCCATACCTTTGTGCTGTACAGTATATGGTTGTGGTCACAACAGTACTTGTGACCGTGGCACATTCCGATTTTTTAGAATTCTGTCCATGATTCCGAAAGAGGGCGAGGAAACTCTGAGGCTTAATATGGAGAGGAGATGAGCATGGCTGAACATCATCGGCAGGGCTGATCTAACAGAGGCTAAAACCAAAACTGCTCATGGTTGCAGTGATCATTTTATTTCAGGTGAGATTCAAAAGTTCTCAATAATATCATGGAAGAATTTTGTTATAAAATGAGTGTTCTCTTGTCATGGTTTACTTGGTTGCTGTTATAATTTTCTCATCTCATCTCATTATCTCTAGCCGCTTTATCCTGTCCTACAGGGTCACAGGCAAGCTGGAGGCTATCCCAGCTGACTACGGGCGAAAGGCGGGGTACACCCTGGACAAGTCGCCAGGTCATCACAGGGCTGACACATAGACACAGCCAACCATTCACACTCACATTCACACCTACGGTCAATTTAGAGTCACCAGTTAACCTAACCTGCATGTCTTTGGACTGTGGGGGAAACCGGAGCACCCGGAGGAAACCCACGCGGACAAGGGGAGAACATGCAAATTATTCTATTCTTTAAGTTCGTTTCTTAAGACACGTTTTTTTTAGTATGTTACCTCGTTTGTTGACAGTTTCGGCGAACACTTCCGCCTTCTTCAAAACAGTCACCAGATGTCGAGTGGTGACGTGCCTTATCAGCTGATATTACTCTATGGAGGCGTGAACGTCCCGCCCAATTTGACAGGTAGTCCACGCCTCCTGCTGTCAGGTCGCTGCCCCAGGACGGCGCTCCAGGTGTGTGACAGCGCGTACGCTCCCTCATCCCGGTTCATCGTCCTCTGCACCCGCTTTCGTATCTCCACTGCCTCCAAAATCCAACGCTGGTATCTATTCTCTTCAGCCCGAATGACTCTGGCCTCTTCCCAATTCATAATATGGTTTTGTCATTTGCAGTGGTCTGAAATGGCTGATTTTAAGTTTTCTTGGTTTGCTTTTTCTTTTTCGGATCTTGTGAGTCTTTTTGTTGTTTCTTTTTCACATTCTAATTGGTGTTCTTTCCTGCGAGTGTGGAAGCATCTGCCCGTTTCACCAATATAGACTTTATTGCATGAACGGCAAGGGATTTCATATATGACATTGCATTTATTGTCCAGTTGTATTTTGTCTTTGGGGTGAACTAGCAGCTGTCGAAGGTTCTTGTATGGTTTGACCGGGGTGTTGATGTGGTATTTCCTCATGGATCGTTGGATGCGTTCTGTAACTCCTTTTATGTATGGTAATGTGACAAAGCCCCGGTTTGTTTTTTTCTGTGTTTTTTCTTGTTTGTTTGTTTTTTTCCTTTTTTTGTGTCTGTAATTTTCCTTTTCGAATTGCCCACGGTGGATATTGGCAGTTTTTTAATGCCTGTTGGATGTGTTGTTCCTCCTCCTGTCTGTCTCTCTCCTCCGTGATGTTCTGTGTTCGGTCGTATAGTGTTCTGATTACTGACATTTTGTGTGCAATGGGATGTTCAGATGTCCAGAGAAGATATTGGTCGGTATGTGTAGGTTTTCTGTATGTTGTAATTCTGATATTACCTTCGTCTGTGTGGTGTATTTTTAGGTCCAGAAATGCTATTGTCTTGTCCGTTTCCTCTTCGTGTGTGAATTGGATGTTTCCTGTCTTGTCTATGGAGTTTAAATGATCCGTGAGTCGTTGTGTGTGGCCTGTTTTGGTTATTTCAAGAATGTCATCAACGTATCTTTTTCAGAAGATAGGTTTGCAGTCATCCGGTGCTGTTTCTATGGCTCGGGTTTCCAGATCCTCCATAAAAAAGTTGCATAGAGTGGCAGATAGCGGGTCCCCCACTGCAAATAGAGTAATATCAGCTGATAAGGCACGTCACCACTCGACATCTGGTGACTGTTTTGAAGAAGGCGGGTGTGTTCGCCGAAACTGTCAACAAACAAGGTAACATACTAAAAAATACGTGTCTTAAGAAACGAACTTAAAGAATAGTTATAATAATCAGACATAATGAATTTTCACTACATAGAGAACATGCAAACTCTGCACAGAAAGGCCCTCGCTGGCCACGGGGCTCAAACCCAGACCTTCTTGTTGTAAGGCGACAGCGCGAACCACTACACCACCGTGCCACCCCTGTTATAATTTTAACATGTGTATTACCATTTCGCTTCTAGGAGCACCAGCAAAATTATATGATTCATCCAAGGTCAGACTTGATTCTTCGGCAACCAAACCAGATAGAATGTGATATTTGGGTACTCAATCATTGGGAGAAGTGTCTTATTTTCAAAAAAGTCTGACTTTTTCAAATAATATGGGTCAAAACTACACATATCTATTTTCTCTTTGTCTCGAATCTTCGCTTGACTGTTCAAATTGTGGTAATACTGAGAAAATTCAGCATTGTTTACAGACACACTTTCAGCAGATGCCATCTTAGTTGCTTTGTAGTTGCTTGGCAGAAGACTGCGACGCTGACCGGATCATCGACCCGGTGGCACTGGAACAGTTCATCTCTCGGTTTCCGAAGGGAATGGCAGAATGGGTCCAGTGTCACCGCCCGGCATTGCTCCAGCAAGCCATCGTGTTAGCAGAGGGCCATCTGGCGGCGGTTCCGACGACAGGCAGATGAGGCAACGACGCCTCTCCACGTTTCTCTTCTCTTCCCCCCCTCCTCTTTCACTCCTTCTCGCCCCATTCCCCCACCACGGAGGCATGGGCTTACTCCCTCCCAGCTGGCCCGTCGCACCCGTGGTGTCCTCCTGTCTCCCTCTTCAGTGTCTGTGTCTCCCCCCCCCAGGTGAGTGATGCCCTTAACACTGGTGCAGAGGGAAAGCCTGGGCCAGTATGCTGGCACGGTGGGGAACCGGGACCTCTCCAGAATCAGGGCTCCACAAGGCAGGTGGAAGCCGTGGTCTGGATCCCTGACATGCCAGAGACCACCCCCAATTGGGCCGGAATGTATCGCATACCGATAAAGTGTAAAAGGGGATACATATCACACTTTGGTGGATTCCGGTTGTAATCAGACCTCAATTCACCAACACCTGGTGCAAGGTGAGGCATTGGGGAGAGCACAAGCAATGAAAGTGTTGTGTGTGCACGGGGATGTTCACAATTATCCCTTAGTGTCTGTCCGTATTCTATTCCAGGGCCAAATGCATAGAGTAAAGGCGGTAGTTAATCCTCGTCTCACCCACTCGTTGATTTTGGGTAATGATTGGCTAGGGTTCAAAAAGCTGATGGAATATTTAACACGTAGTGGGTCCTGCAACAGTAGGTCACGGGAAGATCCCAGTGTGGTGTTGACTGGAGAAGCTGTCACAGAACCGTCTACGTCAGCACTGTGTCAGAGTGAGGAGCAGCCCACTCCTCCTCCCTCTCTTGGGGATTCCCTTGGGGATTTCCTGTTAGAGCAGTCGCAAGATGAGACTCTGCGGCATGCGTTTGACCAAGTGAGAGTGATCGATGGTCAAACTCTCCAGCCAAGCGTGGCACCGATTGATTGATTGATTGATTGATTGATTGATTGATTGATTGATTGATTCCAAACAGTAAAGAAGATATAAAAACAAACAAACAAAAAAAAATAAAAAATGCAATCATCAAAACATCATCATAAACAAACAGAATAGCATAGCCACAAGGCAATAACATAATAATGTTCGGAAAGGATTAGGAAGAAGTAAATAACTTGTCAAATCCTAACCCTCTATACCACCACTAATCAAATGTCACTTTTGACCATAATAAACTATATATACAAAAGAAAACAAAATCAACAAAAAAACATACCAACATACCAACATGGTATAATATCGACCATATCAAATCATATATATGCAAATACTTATGTTATGCATATATACACACACATACAATATATATATACAGTACATACATATACACATATACACATACCTATAACTATACATATCTATACATATCCATACGTACACAAACACCCATATCATAATTATGCATATTATGCTTATATATTATAAATTATATATATATATATCCGTATGTACCCATACCCACATATATACACTTATATTATCAATAGAATGTCATTGTAATTCCTCCTCCCTATACCTCATAAAGATCTGTTCCTTATACCTTTTTTTGAACTGGTTTATAGTTGTACATTTCATGAGCTCCACATTCAAACTGTTCCATAGCTTTACTCCACAAATAGAAATACTGAACATTTTTAACGTTGTCCTAGCACTGCGAATTTTAAATTTCAATTTCCCCCTAAAATTATAGCCCCCCTCTCTATCCGAGAACATTATTTGGATATTCCTTGGTACTTTATAATTCCTTTCTTTGTGCATTACTAAGGCAGTTTTATATTCTATAATATCCCTGAATTTTAAACATTTTGAATTTAAGAATATTGAACCGACCTTCCCTTATTTTGCTATTATTAAAGATAGATTGTACCAAGTGACGCAGGACACTCAAACTAATGAAAGAATAACCCAGTTGTTAATCCCAAAGAGCCATAGGGAACTCGTATTCCATGCAGCTCACTTTAATCCCATGGCTGGACACTTAGGGCAAGATAAAACACTAGCCCGAATAATGGCCTGGTTCTATTGGCCAGGGATTCGTGGGGATGTCTGTCGGTGGTGTGCAGCATGCCGTGAATGCCATTTAGTAAATCCCGCGGCCACTCCAAAAGCGCCTTTGCGCCCTTTTCCTCTAATCAAGCTCCCATTTGAGCGAATTGGAATGGATCTCGTCGGGCCATTGGATCGGTCAGCACAGGGATATTGCTTTATTTTAGTTCTGGTGGACTATGCAACGCGATATCCGGAAGCAGTGCCTCTCCGCAATATCTCAGCACGCAGTATTGTGGAAGCGCTCTTCCGCTGTTTCTCCCAGGTTGGGATTCCGAAAGAAATCCAATTTTTTTTGTGTGGCAGCAGTACGCTTCCGCAGATCATAACTCGAACTCTCGCGATATTTTTTTTATTCGTCGAAAGATTTAAAACACTTTTATTTTATTATGATGTGTGGTATAAAGGATTCTGTGCCAAAATACTATTTTGTAAGTGTAGCGCGTATCGAGTGTGGGTGGAGCACAGAGGACGGCAGGACAGCGTTTGGAGGCAGACAAGGTGATTTATTTTTATAACTTTTCAGTCTACTAATCTTATTCATTCACACACACACACTCGTCTGGTCCCGGGTTGCGCTCCCTCTCCTCTCTCTCTCTCTGCCTCCTTAAATAGGGAGCGGTTACTGGGAAAAAACACACACAAACAGGTTAATTATCCTCAGGTGTCGCGATTCTGCCACTCACCTTCCCCGGCTCCACCCTCCTGTCACAGACCGGCGCTTGACCACGCCCCCGCTGCCACATACCCCCACCGCCCGACTCAGGCCGGGCGCTCGTCCGGCCCGCAGCCGACTCCTCCCCCCCCTTGACGGGAGAGGAAGTCCACCACGACCATCTGTGCCCCCGGCCTGTGGACCACCTTGAAGTTGAAGGGTTGGAGTGCCAGATACCAACGGGTGATCCGCGCGTTGGCATCCTTCATGCGGTGGAGCCACTGGAGGGGTGCGTGGTCCGAACAGAGAGTGAAAGAGCGCCCCAGCAGGTAGTAACGGAGGGCGAGGACCGCCCACTTAATCGCCTGGCACTCTTTTTCAATTGTGCTGTAGCGCCCCTCATGCACTGACAGCTTCCGGCTGATGTACAGGACCGGGCTGTCCTCCCCCTCCACCTGCTGGGACAAAACGGCCCCCAGCCCTCTGTCCAACGCATCAGTCTGCAACACAAAAGGGAGAGAGAAGTCAGGGGAGTGTAAAAGTGGCCCCCCACACAGTGCAGCCTTTACCTCAGAGAAAGCCCGCTGGCACTGCTCCATCCACTGGACCGGATCTGGTGCCCCCTTTTTAGTGAGGTCAGTCAGCGGGCTGGTGACGTCCGAATAATTAGGTATAAACCTACGATAGTAGCCAGCCAGCCCCAGGAACTGCCTCACCCCCTTTTTGGTCTTGGGCCTCGGGCAGGCCGCAATCGCTGCTGTCTTATTAATTTGGGGACGCACCTGCCCGTTGCCCAAGTGGAAGCCCAGATACCGTACTTCCAACCATCCAATCGCACACTTCTTCGGGTTGGCAGTGAGTCCCGCCCGCCTCAGCGACCTAAGGACGGCCCTCAGGTGTTGTAGGTGCCGCTGCCAATCATTACTATAAATGATGATATCATCTAGGTACGTGGCCGCATAGGTGGCGTGGGGCTGGAGGACCCGGTCCATCAGCCGCTGAAACGTAGCGGGCGCCCCAAACAGCCCAAAAGGAAGTGTGACGAACTGGTGTAAGCCGAACGGTGTGGAAAAGGCCGTTTTTTCTCGGGATAATGGAGTCAAGGGGATCTGCCAATATCCCTTCGTCAAATCCAGTGTCGAGTAAAAGCGAGCCGTGCCTAGTCGATCGAGCAGCTCATCAATACGAGGCATTGGGTACGCATCAAATTTAGACACCGCGTTGACTTTCCTATAGTCCACACAGAACCGGACCGAGCCATCGGCCTTGGGAACCAAGACCACCGGGCTGCTCCAGTCACTGTGGGACTCCTCGACGATGCCCATTTCGAGCATGGCCTGAAGTTCTTCCCGAACCACCTTTTTTTTGTGTTCAGGTAATCTATAAGGACGGCTCCGCACTACCACCCCCGGGGGCGTCTCTATGTGGTGTTCTATGAGGTTAGTGCGACCGGGCAGGGGCGAGAACACATCCGAAAACTCGGCCTGCAACTGGGCGACCTCAGTGAGTTGGGTCGGGGAGAGGTGGTCTCCACAGGGGACCGGAGAGGTACGTGATGCCAATGATCCTTTTTGGACCTCCGGCCCCAGCTCCGCCTTCTCCAGAACTACTGACACCAACGCCACGGGGACCTCCTCATTCCAGCGTTTCAGTAGATTGAGGTGGTAGATCTGTAGTGCCCCCTCCCTGTCCGTTCGCCTAACCTCATAGTCGACATCCCCGACTCGCCGTGTGACCTCAAAGGGTCCTTGCTACTTGGCGATTAATTTGGAGCTCGATGTGGGCAACAGGACGAGTACCTTATCTCCCGGTGTGAACTCTCTAAGGCGCGTGCCCTTGTTGTACAGGCGGGCTTGCCATTCCTGGGCCTGCCGCAAATTCTCCTGAGTTAGGTGGGTGAGCGTGTGGAGTTTTGCGCGCAGATCCATAACGTACTGAATTTCGTTTTTGCTCGGTGAAGGTCCCTCCTCCCAATTTTCCCGCAGTACATCTAAGATGCCGCGCGGCTTACGCCCATATAATAATTCAAACGGGGAGAACCCCGTGGAGGCTTGGGGGACCTCTCGCACTGCAAACAACAAGGGTTCGAGCCACTTATCCCAGTTACGTGCGTCCTCACTTACGAATTTTTTGATAATATTCTTGAGGGTGCGGTTGAACCGTTCAACTAAACCGTCCGTCTGTGGGTGATAAACGCTGGTGCGGATCGGCTTAATACCCAGTAGCCCATACAGTTCGCTCAGTGTTTGTGACATAAACGAGGTGCCTTGGTCAGTCAGAATCTCTTTCGGGATTCCAACCCGGGAGATGACGTGGAAGAGGGCCTCCACAATACTGCGTGCTGAGATATTGCGAAGAGGCACCGCTTCCGGGTATCGCGTTGCATAGTCCACCAGAACCAATATAAAGCGGTACCCTCGTGTTGACCGATCTAATGGCCCGACGAGATCCATCCCAATTCTTTTGAACGGGGTCTCGATTAATGGTAGGGGGCACAAGGGCACTTTTGGAATGGCCGCTGGATTTACTAACTGGCATTCGCGGCACGCCGTACACCACTTACGGACGTCGCCGCGAATCCCCGGCCAATAGAATCGGGCCATTATCCGGGCAAGTGTCTTATCCTGCCCGAGGTGTCCAGCCATGGGATTAAAGTGAGCCGCCTGAAAGACTAATTCCCAGTGGCTCTTTGGAATTAGCAACTGGGTGACTCGCTCTTTCGTCTGAGTGTCCTGCGTCACTCGGTATAACCTATCCTTCAAAATGGAAAAATAGGGGAAGGAGGGGGTGGCGCCCGGCTGGAGCGTCTGACCATCGATTACTCTCACTTGGTCAAACACGTGTCGCAGAGTCTCCCTCCGCGAGGGATTCCCCAATAGAAAGAGGAGGGGCCGGTGGCTCCTCACTCTGTCGCGCAGATGACGTCGACGGCTCTGCGACCGCAGCTCCAGCCAAAGCGACACCGGGACCCTCCCCTGTTAACCGGCAGGACCCACTCTTTATTACGCGTGCCATTAAACCCCGAAATCCCAGCCAATCAGTCCCCAAGATCAAAGAGTGGGTAAGGCGAGGATTAACCGCCGCCTTCACTATCGATTTCTCCCCTCTGAAATGTATGTGGACCGACACCAACGGGTAGCTGTGAATATCCCCGTGCACACACAACACCTTCACCCCTTGTGCTCCCCCCAATGCCTCGTCTTGCACCAGGCTTTGGCGGATCGAGGTCTGATTGCAACCTGAATCCACCAACGCCTGATATGTAGCCCCTTGTACACTTACCGGTATGCGATATGCTCTGGCCCAATCGAGGGCAGCCTCCGGCGCGTCGGGGATCCATACCACCGCCCCCACTTCCATCGCTGCACACTGTTGCTGCAGGTGGCCCGGATCCCCGCAGCGCCAGCAAACCAGCCCGGGCCTTCCCTCTGCAGCTGTGTTCTGGGGCTCATTCACCTGAGGGGGGGGAGAGACAGACACAGAAGGGAGAAACGGGAGGGCACCACGGGTGCGGCGGGCCGGCTGGGGTGGAGCCGGCCCCCGCCTCCGCGGTGGGGGAATGGGGCGAGGACGGGACACGGGAGGAGGGGGGGAGAAAGAGAGAGAGAAGAGGAGAAAGAAGATGCTGTCGTCCACTGTCCTGCTGCCGGAACAGCCGCCAGATGATTCTCCGCCAGTCCCACGGCCTGATCCAGCGACGCCGGGCGGTGGCACTGGACCCACTCCGCGGTTCCAGCTGGTAAGCGGGCGATGAACTGTTCCAGCGCCACCTGGTCGATGATTCCCTCGGCGTCGCGATCTTCGGCCCTCAGCCACCGCCAGCAGGCGTCCCGGAGCTGCTGGCCGAACGCAAACGGGCTGCCGACTTCCTCCATCCACAGCGCACGGAAGCGCTGGCGCTGCTGCTCCGGCGTGCGCCCCACGCGTTGGAGGACAGCCCGGCGAAGGTCGGCGTAGGCCAGCCTGCGATCGGCGGGGAGCTGTAGCGCGGCCAGCTGCGCCTCTCCCGTCAGGAGGGGGAGGAGGCGCGCCGCGCGCTGCTCCATCGGCCACCCCGAGGCTTCGGCGACCTGCTCAAACAATGTGATGAAAGCCTCGGGGTTGTCCTGCGGGCCCATCTTGATCACGGTGAGGGGAAACGGGCCTGCGGCCGGGGCGCTGGTGGACCCCGTCGACGCGAGGAGACGCCGGAACGCCTCTCGATCTTCCTGCTGGGCCAGCACCAGGGCTTCGAAGCGGCGCTCCTGCTCCTTTCGGAGCGTGACAAGTGCCTGGTGCTGGCTCTGCTGAGCCGTGGCGAGGGCGTGGACCAAGTCCGCGAATGGGGAGGATTCCATGGGGCTGCTGTGTTGGTGCTCCACCTTTTCCCGGGTTTCGGCACCACTGTAGCGCGTATCGAGTGTGGGTGGAGCACAGAGGACGGCAGGACAGCGTCTGGAGGCAGACAAGGTGATTTATTTTTATAACTTTTCAGTCTACTAATCTTATTCATTCACACACACACACTCGTCTGGTCCCGGGTTGCGCTCCCTCTCCTCTCTCTCTGCCTCCTTAAATAGGGAGCGGTTACTGGGAAAAAACACACACAAACAGGTTAATTATCCTCAGGTGTCGCGATTCTGCCACTCACCTTCCCCGGCTCCACCCTCCTGTCACAGACCGGCGCTTGACCACGCCCCCGCTGCCACAGTAAGATGTTTACTTGTGTTAATTTTTTCAAACAAAATAAAAAAAAATTAAAAAAAACCTTTTTCCTACCTAACGACCTTATTTTAGTATTTCATGTTACCTGAAACACTATCTTTTTTTTTTTTTTTGGCCTAATGTTAGCTAGGTCTGACATTAGTTTTGTGTAAAGTCGGCCACAAAAGTTAATATTGATTCACCGTCTGTCAAGGAAAACATTGCTATTGGCTGAAGCTTATGATTCAAATATTGAGGATCTTAAACATGAGTTACATCAGACGAGGAGAGTACTAGACAGAAAAAAGGGGGAACAGGAGAGTCCTACCACTCTCATGGAGTTCACTCAGTTTTTGGACCCATACCAAGATGTTTTTTTGAGTTGTTCAGGTTGTGTAAAATAGCGGTTGTCTTGCCTGTGAGCAGTGCATCCTGTGAACGAAGTTTTTCATCTCTCAGGCTCATAAAGACTTATTTGCGGTCGACTATGACAGAAAAGAGACTATCAAGTTTGGCTGTACTCAGCATTGAATCAAAGTGCACAAAAGCATTAGATCTTGATAAATTTGTGAAGCGTTTTGCTGAGCAACATGGAAATCGCCGCATTCAGCTGTTGTAGGCATGACACGTTCATGTTATGCTCACTGGTGAGCCTTTACAAAGCGTGAGAAAAAAAACTATAAAATGTGACACTGGTGTAAATGGTTTAAATCATGCTGAACTTGAAGCAGTGTTGTTATTGTTGTTTTTTAGTGTCTGTTCTTTTGCATATACAGTATAAAACTGTCCAGAAACGGTATAGACCTCATCTGAGAATGTGTGTTCTTCGTGAACAATAAAAGCATGAGATTAAGTTTGTCTGTATGAGTTTGTAAATGGCAGCCCGTGCCCTTTTGTAGTGTGTACAGTACATACTATTTGTCATCAAACTGTGATAACTGTGATTAAATTCAGTATATATACGTCTGTAATACGTTGCCACCCCTCAAATTCCTGTCCCCCTCTTGCCACCCCATAAATATTTTTCTAGATCCGCCCCTGCCAATCAGTCCCCAAAATTATAGAGTGGGTAAGGTGAGGATTAACCGCCGCCTTTACTCTAAATTTTTCCCCTCTGAAAAAAATGTGGACCGACACCAAAGGGTAGTTGTGAACATCCCCGTGCACACACAACACCTTCACCCCCTGTGCTCCCCCCAATGCCTCGCCTTGCACCAGGCTTTGGTGGATTGAGGTCTGATTACAGCCAGAATCCACCAACGCCTGATATGTATCCCCTTGGATACTCACCGGTACGCGATATGCTCCGGCCCGATTGAGGGCGGCTCCTGGCGCGTCGGGGATCCGAACTACCGCGCCCACCTCCATTACCGAGCACTGCTGTTGGAGGTGGCCTGGCTCCCCGCAGCGCAAGCAAACCGGCCCGGGCTCCCTCTCTGCACTAGTGCTCTGGGGCTCACTCACCTGAGGGGGGGGGGGGAGAGACAGACACAGAAGGGAGACACGGAAGGGCACCGCAGGCCGCCTACAGGCCTACATAGTAATCTGTGGTTGGTTGAAGAGAGCAACTGGACTTGCTTGACGATTCTTGAAAACGTTTCGCCTCTCCTCTGAAAGGCATCCTCAGTTCTGTCTGACTACTAGGGAGTATCCAGTATTTATTCTCTCATGGATCATCATAGAATCCGAATCTATGATGATCCATGAGAGAATAAATACTGGATACTCCCTAGTAGTCAGACAGAACTGAGGATGCCTTTCGGAGGAGAGGCGAAACGTTTTCAAGAATCGTCAAGCAAGTCCAGTTGCTCTCTTCAACCAACCACAGATCATCATTGTGTATGAATTAAATATACAACCGCAAATCAGAAAAAGCTGGGACTGTATGGAAAATGGGGCAGCACAGTGGTGTAGTGATTAGCGCTGTCGCCTCACAGCAAGAAGGTCTGGGTTCAAGCCCCGTGGCCAGCAAGGGCCTTTCTGTGCGGAGTTTGCATGTTCTTCCCATGTCCGCGTGGGTTTCCTCCGGGTGCTCCGGTTTCCCCCACAGTCCAAAGACATGCAGGTTAGGTTAACTGGTGACTCTAAATTGACCGTAGGTGTGAATGTGAGTGTGAATGGTTGTCTGTGTCAGCCCTGCGATGACCTGGTGACTTGTCCAGGGTGTACCCCGCCTCTCACCAATAGTCAGCTGGGATAGGCTCCAGCTTGCCCGAGACCCTGCACAGGATAAGCACTTACGGATAATGGATGGATGGATGGAAGGAAAATGCAAATAAAAAGAGAGCAGAGATTTGTAAATGTACTTTGACTTGTATTTCATTGCAGCCAGAATTAACCCAGGTTATTTCATGTTTTGAAGGTCAACTTCATTTCATTTGTTAATGTACATCCATTCCTATGTTTCAGACCAGCAACACATTTCAAAAAAGTTGGGACAGGGGCAGTTTAGGGCTAGTAATGAGGTAAAACAATTAAATAATGATGTGATGTGAAACAGGTGATGTCAGCCAGTGACTGTAATCATGATTTGGTACAAAATCAGCATCCAGGAAAGGCCGAGACTTTGAAGAGTAAATATGGCCGAGGATCTCCAGTTTATCAACAAATGCATGAGAAAATTATTGAAATGTTTAAAAACAATGTTCCTCAAAGAAAGATAGGAAGGGATTTGGATATTTCACCCTCTACAGTGCTGAATATCATTAAACCATTCAAGGAATCTGGAGGAATTGTGGTGTGTTTCAGCCAGCTCACAGACCACAACGTAAAAAGAGGCAGACACCCAAAAATGTATTGTTAAAACAAGCGATCTTTTTCAATAAAGAGCAAATAATCACTGCCCAGGTTTAGGGGAAATGGTGTGAATGCTGGTGTGCATGTATGGATGCAAATGCAGGCATCAATCTGTCAGCTATGTGAGAAAGAAAAGAGAAAACAAAGAAAGGAGGAGAGAAATAAATAAAGAGTGAGAGTGTGTGGGGAAAATGTCAAAATCAAAGTATGTGCCTGCAGGAAGGAAGACAAGTACCCCCAGGTAAGAGAGCTCCTTTTATATCCACACCCTTCTCCAAGTGCGCCGAGTTAACGAATTAGCCCACGTAAGCTCAACCTGCCCGTACACTGACAGGAGAAGGCCTGTAGGGAGACACAGGGGGTCGTAACAGGTGCGTAAAGGGCAAAGGGCTCAAGCCTAATCTGAACACCCGTGATCTCTAATCCCTCAGACAGCACTGCATCAAAAACTGTCATTCATCTATAGCTGATAGAACCACATGGGCTCGGGATTACTTTTGCAAACCTTTGTCAAGCTCTACAATACAGAGTTACATCCACAAACACCAGTTAAAACTTTACTGTGCCAAAAGGAAGCCTTATGTTAACTGTGTCCAGAAGTGCTGTTGACTTCTCTGGGCTCAGAGGCATCTGGGATGGACCATCACACAGTAGAAACATGTATTGTGGTCAGACTCTTTCTACACTTGCATCCATCATCACATCCACACGCATCTGCACACATTCGCGCTTGGTGCGGGTCGAACTTCTACTCATGCGCATTTGCACTCTGAACAGCAAGGACTAATTACACACACCTGTCCTGGATTAAAGCACAATCAGTGCATGCTTAAAAGGACCCTGCCAACACACACATTGTGAAGTATTGAGTTTCCCAGTGACTCTTACCGAGCCATATGTTTGTACTGTCTTCCAGGTTTTTGACTCTTGTCTGCATTTCGGTTTCTGCTTCTGCCTAGTCATTTTGTGCCTCACTTGACCTCTGCTTGTCTACTGTTTATGATTTTGTCTGCTTATTTGGATTGTTTGCCTGCATGCCTTTTAATAAACTCTTCTGCACTTACATCCGCTACCACCATACTGACAGAATACTTTGCCGACACGTGGATGTAGTGGAAGAGAGCAGGCACACTGGTCAATGCCATGCCCGAGTTTCCGTGCCTCAGCCCGGATTGATAATTTTTCTGCAGCGAGTTGATTTGAACATACTGGCACCCTATCATGGAATGGATTACCCACCGAATAGATTTCTGTTGGAACCACTTTTGTCAAGGAACATTATTTACATTGCAATATTTGCAACAAGTTGTATTTGGTAGGTGGCTCTGTTCTGGGACCTCCCTGCCCTTCCATGTGCATATGTGGAAAGCCTCGGGGCAGGGAGAGCACATCTCCCTGCCCGACCATGTGCCTACATGCAAAGGCTAAAGTAGGGAGAGCTGCAGCAAAATCCCCCAAAACCACCATGCCAGGCAGACCTCCTTGCCCTTCCATGCTTCCATGGAAGAGCCAGCAGAAGGAGCTCACTGAACTATTAATTAGGAAGAAAGTTAAACTAAGATGAAATACGGTGAGGTGAGTTGAATCTTCACAGATTGCTGTTGGGGTAATATAGCTAGTAAGTTTATACAGAGAGCCTGAGCAGCTATGCAATAATGTTTATGTTTAACCTAGTGCAGTCTCAATGAACAGGACAGGTCAGGCTGGATGGTACCGTCTCTGGACATAGTTAGCAAAATTCTGAAATTCAAAGCGAACAAGAAATCGGCCATCGTTGTCCAAGCCTGGAATACAGGCTGTTCAAACAATGAAATTATCCAAAGCAGAGGACCTTGTGAGGCGCGTCACAAATTTATTAATAACAGAACTGAGGAGCCCTTGTTAATGATGTTTACAGTTGCTGTCTCATTGTCACAAAAACAGGATTTGCTTCTTGACCAGTGTTTACCCCACAGAAGACAAGCTACATGATTTGGTAGATCCCATTAAGCCTAGGTCACAACTGGACGTACGATTTTTTTTGGCCGTGCGATTTTTCGCATTTCCCAAATCGCTGCATTTTTTTTTTGTTCATGGAGAAAGACGTGCGTTGGCCGTAAGTTTGTCTTGCAACCTGAAAAAAACCGTCAGCGCCTGTAGAGTTTGTTTGACATGACAAAGAACCTCTGCGACCGGTCTACGGCTCGAAAATCAGCACGTCACACGCATGACCTCCATGCATTTCTTGGGTTTTTTGCACATATACCAGCCATAGGAGCACGTACGGCCGGTTGTGACTGAGGCTTTAGAGCAGTGGAAGAAGTATCAGCTGACAAGGATGACAATTCTTTGGGCCATGCATCAGCAAACCACTGATTATTAAAATCCTCCCAACCAATGGAAAGGGCTGTGTCTGTGAACAAAGTAATTGCTCATGGAGAGTCCAGGTTTCATCATAGAAGAATGAGACACCGTTCCATTACCCAACAGAAGGAGACCAGTAACGGCCTTCAGGTCTGCAGTCTGTATCCAAGCTCACCCTATCATGGAGTTCTCTACAGATTAAGAGAGGTCAAAAGTGTAGATATAAATGATGTCCCTGGGGAATAACGTACATCATGTAATTAAGATGCCCAAACATAGAAACAGTTCCCTTTTGAAATTGCTATTGCCTCCTGCACTTCTCACGACCTCTCTGAAATTATTGATTTTTCCGAGAGGCAGTGAAGCTTGCATCCGGTCGCTGTCTGAGGTGATGCCTAGAAATCCTATAGTCAAGTCAGGGGTTTTTTTGTATAGCATTTTTAACAGACATTGTTGCAAAGCAGCCTTATAGAAAATTAAAGACTTCAAACATGATCTAATTTTATCCCTAATTTAGTTCAACTTTTATTTGTCACATATAATTACAAGTAATTACAGTGAAATTCTTATGTACCTTAGGTCATTGAGACTATAAAAATATATAGATAAGATAAATTAAAAACAATAGAAATAAAGGGGAAAAAACCTCTAAAACTATATTAATGAGTGGAAACATGGCAGAGATGTGATGATTGTGTGGTTACGAGTCCTTAAAGTCCAAAGTGCAGTAGTGCATAGTAGTGTACCTTGTTATCATTATGAAGAGTTCAACAGTCTGATGGCCTGAGGGAAGAAGCTCCTCCTCATTCTCTCAGTGTTGGCCTTCAGCTGTCGGTAGCATCTCTCTGAAGGCAGCAGGGAGAACAGTCTATTATTTGGGTGGCTGGGGTCGCTGGTTGCTGGCGATCTTCCTGGCTCTGTCCCTGCAGCGGCTGGAATAAATGCCCTGCAGGTTAGGGAGGGTGGTCCTGATGGTTCTCTCAGCAGAGCGAACCACCCTCCTGAGAGCCAGCTGGTCTCTCCTGGTGGTGCTTCCCATCCAATTAGTGATGGTCCCACTCAGGACACTCTCAATAGTGCAGGAGTAAAAGTTCCTTAGTGCCCTGAGTGGGAGTTTGAAGTCCTTCAGTCTCCTTAAGAAGTAGAGGTGCTGGCGGCCTTTCTTAACCAGGGTGTTGGTGTGACAGGACCAAGAGAGGTCCTGTGAGATGTGGACACCCAGGTATTTGAAATTGTCCACTCTCTCTACCTGGGCCCCGTTGATGCAGATGGGTTGGAGGTCTGTCTGCTGCTTCCTGCTCATCGTTATTGGAGATGAGGCCCACCACAGCTGTATCATCAGCAAACTTAATGATGGTGTTGGAGTCTGAAGTGGCCATACAGTCATGAGTGTACAGGGAGTACAGCAAAGGGCTCAGAATGCATCCTTGGGGGGAACCAGTGTTGAGGATGAGGGGAGATGAAGTGTGGCGGCCTACACATACCACCTGTGGTCTGCCTGTAAGGAAGCTGTGGATCCACCGGCACAATGAGGGGTGCAGGCTGAGATCACACAGTTTTTGGACCAGCCTGGAGGGGATTATGGTGTTAAACTCTGAGATGTAGTCAATGAACAGCAGTCTAGCGTAGGATCCCCTTTTGGTGTCCAGATGAGCCAAGGTGGTGTGAAGTAGGTGAGAAATGGATCTGTGAATCTGCTGGAGCGATAGGCAAACTGTAGCGGATCCAGGGTAGCAGGCAGGGAGGAGGTGATGAGGGGTTTGACTAGCCTTTTGAAACACTTCATCACCACAGATGTTGGGGCTATGGGGTGATAGTTGTTCAGGCAGCTGGGCTGGGGTTTCTTAGGCACAGGAACTATAACAGACTGTTTGAAGCAGGTGGGGACAATGCACTGAGAAAGGGAGAGGTTGAATATTACCATGAAGACACTTGCTAGCTGGTTAGCACAGGCCTTCAGGACACAACCTGTGATCCCATCCGGACCTGCTGCCCTCCTGGAATTCCTGGGAGTCAATGCGATCCTCACATCGTGCTCCATCACGGTGAGCACTGTTTCCTCTCTGCCGGTGATTGTCTGCTCGTTTGCAGGTCGTCTCGAAGAGGGCATAAAAGTTGTTCAGTTCATCGGTGAGAGATTTGTCGGTGTTTATCAGAGGAGCGCGAGCTGATTTATAGTCCGTGATGATCCGTAGTCCTTGCCATAGCTCTCTGGGATCCTGCTGGTACAAATGATCCTCCAGCTTCCTCCCATACCGCTGTTTAGCCTCCTTCACTGCTTTACGAACGTTGTAAGAAGCAGCCTTTTATTCTTCCATGTTCCCAGTTAACAGCCCGGTGTTATAGGCAGCAGTGCATGATCTCAGAGCGTTGCGAACGGTGTTATCCTCCCATGGCTTCTGGTTGGGAAATGTCCTGACTATGCTTTTGGGAGTGCAGTCCTCCGCTAGCGTCCCAATGAATCCCACCACCGCTTCTGTAAACACGTTGATGTCATCACCTGAGCTGTGCCAGAACAAATCCCAGTTGGTGATGTTGAGTGCGTCTTGTAAGATTGCCACTGATTGGTCAGACCATCGCGTCACCTCCCTGCATGCTGGGGCTTCCACTTTCAGTTTCATGTACTTAGGCATGAGGAAAAAAGAGGAGTGATCTGACTTACCGAAGGGGGAAAGAGATGTAGCTTTGTAGCTCTCTTTGAATGGCGAGGAGCAGTGATCTAGAGTCTTGCTTCCTCTGGTAGGATAAGTCATATGTTGCCGGAAGTCCGGTCTTATCGTCCTTAAGTTGGCTCGATTGAAATCGCAAGCTACTATGAGAGCTGCGTCCCTGTGATTAATTTCATAGGTGGAGAGAACTTCATGGAGTTCAGATAGGGGATTGTCTGTGTCCGCTTTAGGTGGAATATAAACGGCAGTAAAGATGACTGACAAGAACTCTCGAGGGAGATAAATGCCGGCCATTCTGAGAGTTAGGAGCTCCAAAGTTGGGTGAGCAGGAACAGGTTAAAGGTGTTATGTTCCTGGGATCACACCATCTGTTGTTGACCATTAAGCACACTCCCCCTCCTCTCAACTTGCCCGACTCCTCAGTGCAGTCCATGCGGTAGACTGATAGAAAATCCGTCGGTTGCACAGCATGGTCCGAGACCGAGGGGGACAGCCATGACTCAGTGAGACAAATAATGTTAGTCTCGTATACCCCATTGGTATTTGAGTCTAGCCCTGAGGTCGTCGAGCTTGTTTTCCAGGGACTGGAAGTTGGCTAGCAGAATGCTAGGCAGAGGTGGACGATGTGCCTTTCTCCTCAGCCAGTTCTGGTTTCCGCTCGTTTGCCTCTGGATCTTTTTCTCAGCCTGAACTTGGCATGCCCTCCATTGTTGTTGGACCCCCGTAGTATCTCGTCTGGCAGTGTGAAGCTGAATTCCCTTAAACATAAAAAAACATTGCACTTCTCTCCAATGTCTATCAGAGTCTGTCTGGTGTACATAGTTAGACAGAGAGTGCAGGTTGTGCAAAAAAGCTGAAAATAACAATAATTAACACTAAATACACAAAAACGACCGGAGCAGGTACGATGGCTGCCTGCCTCACCGGCGCCGTCTTGGAAAAAGATTTATTCATAATTTATCCCTGATGAGCAAGCCTGTGGTGACAGCGGCAAGGAAAAACTCCCTCAGATGGGATGAGGAAGAAACCTTGAGAAGCACCAGACTCAAAAGGGGACCCTTCCTCATTTGGGTGAAAAAAGATAGCATATAAATAATTTGTTTCTATAATGGTGTCCTATAGTCACTCCGTGTAACCAGGAAAATCATTATAGTTTCAACATGAGGTCTGTTTTGTTGAAATTATCCACTGTTTATTGATGCTTTGAGCTTCATAATTATGAAGAGCAGATAAATTGATTATTACCGGTAGGCTCTTTTATTTATTAATTTTATTTTATTACTTTTCTTAGTGTAGTGGTTAGCGCTGTCGCCTCACAGCAAGAAGGTCCTGGGTTCGAGCCCCGTGGCCGGCGAGGGCCTTTCTGTGTGGAGTTTGCATGTTCTCCGCGTGGGTTTCCTCCGGGTGCTCCGTTTTCCCCCAAAGACATGCAGGTTAGGTTAACTGGTGACTCTAAATTGACCGTAGGTGTGAATGGTTGTCTGTGTCTATGTGTCAGCCCTGTGATGACCTGGCGACTTGTCCAGGGTGTACCCCGCCTTTTGCCCGTAGTCAGCTGGGATAGGCTCCAGCTTGCCTGCGACCCTGTAGAAGGATAAAGCGGCCTGAGATGAGATGAGACTTTTCTTCTCCTCCCAAATAGTTACAAGGCACTATCTAGGGTACTAGTATCACTACTAGGGTAAATGCGAGTTATCAAATTGAGTAGTAGGGTGGTGACATCATTGTTCTGCGATGCAGGAGCTGATCTCCGCAGCTACTTTGGGAGCATGAAGGATGTAAACAAACCTCGCAAACTTGTAGAAGGAGCCAACTGGACTTCAGGCTTGGATTCTGGAGTTCCTGGTGGCAAGTGATGCTGGACAAGGCTGACAAGAAGTTATTCGGGTCCACAGGTGCAGCTGCTGGGGCTTAGACTCTCACTCGTGGGTGGCGGAGCAGCCGCAGCTTGGACTGCAGAGGTGTGGCAGGGTTTATGTTTTCGGTGGCTTCCCTAGGAGTAGGGTGCTGAATAGATCTGCAGCTGGGGGCTCAATGCAGATGCCCCCCGCAAGAAACAGTTCCTCGAGGGAAGCGCTGACTGGAGCTGTGATGCTATTTATGAACACGATTTTCAGGAGCCTGGGTGCAGGCCATTCGTTAATCCTGGGAGCAAAAGACTGCTACATTCCAAACGAGAGCTCCGGCTAATGGAAATGGTGCTCGCTTGCAAAATTTTGGGTGGGGGTTGGGGGCTGAGACTCCAGAGGCCGAATGAAATAGCAGAGGAGGAGGCCTTCACTCCAGAGCTCCCTTCAGAGGCCAATGCAATGGCAGACGAGGAAGCCTTCACACCAGCGCTCCTTCCAGAGGGCAACACATTGGCAGAGGAGAAGGAATCTGCTCCTGAGCCAGCACCAGAGGCCAACAGAGTGGCCTCTGTTCCACTGTGAGCTCCAGTGCCAGAGGCTGACAGGGTGGCTTCTCACTGCCAGCTCCAGAGCTGGTGCCAGAGGCTGACAAGGTGACCTCAGCTCCAGATTTTAGTGGGAACAAGCTCTTTTCCATGCCGCCTGGCTTCGAAGACATCATTGGCATGCCACCTGGCTTCAAGGAGTTCATTGTTCTACTGCCTGGCTTCGAGGACGTCATCGCTCCACCGCCTGGCTTCAAAGATGTTGTCGCTCCACCACCTGGCTTCAATGTGGACAAGCTCTTTGCTTCACTTCCTGGCTTCAATGTGGATGAGCTCTTCACTCCACCACCAGGCTTCAAGGACATGACTGCTCCACTACCAGGCTTCATTGATGATGAGACTATCACTGAAGCTAAGTCAAGACCTGCTGTGGAGTCCAGATCTGAGTCCATCCCCACACACGTACCCATGCCAATGCCCAAGCCCAGGTACGAGCCCAAGTCCATGTCCTGTCCGGAGCCCATGTCCTGTGTGGAACTGTTAGAATCCGGTGCCACATCTGCCCAGAGCCAGAGCGGAACACTGATGGGACTGTGTCTAGCACCAGATCCTTGCTGTCATGGGTCATTCAAGGAGGATTTTAGCTCCATGAGGGAGCCCTTTTTTTTTTTGGGGGGGGGGGGGGGGGGGCTTCTGTCCCATCCGCGTGCATCCATGCGCATTTGCACTTGATGTGCGTCAAACTTCTGCTCGTGCGCATTTGGGCTCTGAGTAACAAGGACCAATTACACACACCTGCCCTGGATTAAAGCATAATCAGTGTGCACTTAAAATGACACTGCCAACACACACATTGTGAGGTATTGAGTTTCCCAGTGACTCCTACCAAGCCGTATGTTTGGTTTGTCTTCCTGGTATTTGACTCTCATATGCATTTTGGTTTCTGCTTCTGTCTTCTGCCTAGTCTATTCAGTTTGTGCCTCACTTGACCTACCTAGCAACTCACAGCTTAAAACACATCATGAACTTTGCTGATGACATGAGTGTGGTGGGTCTCCTCAGTAAGAACGATGAGTCAGCATACAGAGAGGAGGTGCAATGACTATTGGAATGGTGCAATGTTAACAACCTGTCTCTGAACGTGGACAAAAGAGATGGTTGTTGACTTCAGAAGAACATGGAATGACCGCTGTCCACTGTATATCAATGGCTCACATGTGGAGAACACCAAGAGCACCAAATTCCTTGGTATTCATCTGGCAGAGAACCTCACCTGGTCCCTCAACACCAGCTCCATAGTCAAGAAAGCCCAGCAGCATCTCTACTTCCTACTGAGACTAAGGAAAACCCATCTCCCATCACCCATCTTCACAAAGTTCTACAGAGGGACTATTGCTAGCATTCTGAGCAGCTGCATCAAGGTCTGGTTTGGGAACTGCACCGTCTTGGATCCCAAGACCCTACAGTGGATCGTGAGGACAGCTGAGAAGATCATTGGAGTCTCTCTTCCCTCGATCACAAACATTTACACCACATGCTGCATCTGGAAAGCCGCCAGCATCATGGCCGACCCCACATACAACCTCTTCACAAGCCACCAGCATCATAGCCGACCCCACACACAACCTCTTCACCCTCCTGCCATCTAGAAAAAGGTACCGAAGCATTCGGGCCTTCACAGCCAGACTCTGTAACAGTTATTTCACACATGCCATCAGACTCCTCAACTCTGAGGGACTGGACTGATTCTCACGGACTGTTGAACACACCACTCACACTGCATTCTTTGCACAGTGGACAATAATGCACTATTACTTTACAATGTTTACAATGTCCTTCACACACACAAGGTTTCCATTTATTTATTCCCTTTTCATATACTACCTCAATGTGCACACTCAACTCTGCACTTTATGTTGTTTGTGTTGTTTATGTTTGTGCAGTGTTGTGTAACGGAGTTAAAATGCACTTTATTAATTTTTGTTTTCAATTTCTTTTTGTGAAATTTTATTTGTCATTTAATTATTCTTTTGAGTATTTGTAAATTTTCTCTCAATGAGTTATTTTCATTTACTGTTATTTTTATTTGCATTTCCCATGGAAAGAACTTTTTGGCCATCGCCTTTTCTGTACCCCTTGGGGTTATAGGGATCCCGGCGTAAATGGAAGGAGGGTGGTCACAGCATGCGACTGGATTGTGAATGGACAGAGGACGGCAGAAGGTAGTGACAGATCAGGATGTGAGCTAGGAGGAGTGACTGAGGGTGGTGGGAAAGATGAAGGTTGGTGTACTGCAACTTTTAAAAATAGTCGGAAACGAAGGAAGCATAAGTAACTAGGGAAAATGCAAGTGTTGAAGACACTGACAGTGATCAAAGCATGGTAGATGTAGGAAAACTAGTGGAAGAGTATCAAGTGATAATTAAACTAACTCAAGAAGGAGCGTCATTTGGTGAGTGGAACCCAATTCAACGAACTGAAGCAATTAAACAAACTCAGGGGCATCGTGGCTCAGGTGGATAAGGCGCCATACCATAAATCTGGGGACCCGGGGTCGATTCCAACCTGAGATCATTTCCTGATCTCTCTCTCCTGCTCATTTCCTGTCTCTACACTGTCCTATGCAATAAAGGTGGAAAAAGCCCCAAAAATCTTTATATAAAAACAACAACAACAAAAAAAACACACACCACTGTCGGTAGTGATCATTATCCTATAGTGATTAAAGTTGGTACAGAAGTGTGTCAGGAAATATCAATGGGGATACCAAGGTGGAATTTCAAAAAAGCCAACTGGGACAAATTTCAAATATTAAATAAAATAAGATGTAAAGAACTGGTTCGGGAGGATATTACAGGTGTAGATGAGTTTAACAATAAGTTGGTGACAGCAATCTCATCTCATTATCTGTAGCCGCTTTATCCTGTTCTACAGGGTCGCAGGCGAGCTGGAGCCTATCCCAGCTGACTACGGGCGAAAGGCAGGGTTCACCCTGGACAAGTCGCCAGGTCATCACAGGGCTGACACATAGACACAAACAACCATTCACACTCACATTCACACCTACGCTCAATTTAGAGGGTGACAGCAATCATACAGAGGAAACAATTCCAAAGGCAGCAGGAGGCAGAGAGAAAAAGATGGTTCCCTGGTGGGATGGAAATTGTAGAAAAGCTATCAAAAGAAGAAATGACGCTTTCAGACAATTAAAGAAACATCATTCATTAGAAACATTAATTCAGTATAAAAGAGCACAAGCAATAGTTCAAAGAACTCTTAGAATAACAAAACGTACCTATTGGAGACACTACTGCAATAGCATAGGCAGGGGAACACAGCTATCGGATGTCTGGGGAATGATCAGACAAATGAGTGGTATAAGAAGGCATGAAATACCAGTGTTAAACCAAAATAATAAAATAGCAGTTACAAATTTCAACAAAGCAGAGCTATTGGCACAAACGTTTGTTAAAATTCATAGCCTAGAGAATCTGTCAAACACAGCTAGACAATCTCGGGATAATACACTGGCATTAAATCCAGGTGTTGAGGTGAGAAAAACTACATTAGGTGATAGTCTAGACTTACCCTTCAGTCTATTTGAGTTAAATAGAGCTATCATGAAGGTAAAGCAAACTTCCCCAGGGAAAGATGGTATTAGCTATAGCAGCATTTCTCAACCTTTTTTCAGTCACGTCACCCTTCAGAAGTATGCAAATTCTCAAGGCACCCCCATATAAAATATACACAGTCACGCTGACCCCGGCAGTGACGTTGTGACATGGGAAAGGGGGCCGTGAGACAAATTTTGATGATGCATGAGGTGGCGATGATCTGCATTAGTGTAACTATCGTTTTTTGGAATTTTAATTCATTTTATTTATTTCAATGTTAGAATATATAATTTTTTGATGGCACTCCTAACGAAGCCAGATGGCACCCCGGTTGAGAAAGGCTGAGCTATAGCATGCTAGAACATATGGATAATAGCTCACTTGGTGTAGTTTTGAGACTATGGAACATGGTCTGGGAAACAGGAATAATTCCAACAACCTGGAAGCAGTCTATCATTGTGCCAATTTTAAAGCCTGGAAAAGACCCTTCTGGCCCTTCAAATTACAGACCAATAGCGTTAACATCACAGTTCAGTAAAACAACGGAGCAGATGATAACTGAGAGGCTTCATTACTTCATGGAAAGTAAACACCTGTTCGCACCTTATCAAAGTGGATTCTGTAAAGGAAGAAACACATTGGACTCTGTCTTATGCTTGGAATCAGAAATCAGGAAAGCCCAGAATAATAAAGAAATAGTTTTAGCTGTCCTGTTTGATATAGAAAAAGCATAGGATATGTTGTGGAAAGAAGGACTTCTTATTAAGTTGGATAAATTAGGTATAGGTGGTCGGTTATATAACTGGGTGTTAGACTTTCTATTTCTATTCTATTCAGAACTATAGAAGTAAGAGTAGGCGCAGAGTATTCGAACATGTATTGAGTAAAAAATGGAACTCCACAAGGCAGTGTGTGTAGTCCGGTGTTCATCTCATCTCATCTCATTATCTGTAGCCGCTTTATCCTGTTCTACAGGGTCGCAGGCAAGCTGGAGCCTATCCCAGCTGACTACGGGTGAAAGGCGGGGTTCACCCTGGACAAGTCGCCAGGTCATCACAGGGCTGACACATAGACACAGACAACCATTCACACTCACATTCACACCTACGCTCAATTTAGAGTCACCAGTTAACCTAACCTGCATGTCTTTGGACTGTGGGGGAAACCGGAGCACCCGGAGGAAACCCACGCGGACACGGGGAGAACATGCAAACTCCACACAGAAAGGCCCTCGCCGGCCCCGGGGCTCGAACCCAGGACCTTCTTGCTGTGAGGCGACAGTGTTAACCACTACACCACCGTGCCGCCCTAGTCCGGTGTTATTTAACATAATGATCAATGACATTTTCGAGCAGGTGGAATATGGTTTTGGGAAAGCACTGTATGCAGATGACGGGGCCCTCTGGATTAGGCATAGAAATTTAAGATACATTCAGAAGAAAATGCAGACAGCAATAAAAACAGTAGAGGAATGGTCAAAGAAATGGGATGCTTAAGCTATCAATATCAAAGTCCCAGGTCAGATGTTTCTCTAAATGGCAAAAATCACTTTCACCAAAACTATATGGTCAAACACTTGAACAAGTCAGAGTGGTTCGGTTTCTTGGGGTTATTTTTGATGAGAAACTCATGTGGAGACAGCATATAGAACAAACAAAAGGAAAATGTAAAAAAATCAACAATCTTCTGCATTGCTTGATGGGACGGGGGGCGGGGGGGGCAGCAAGGTCATCATGACTAAACCTTTACTGGACACTCTCATGAGAGCAACATGAGATTATGGGTGTGTAGCCTATATGTCAGCGGCAAAAAGCAACCTTAAAAAATTAGCTGTAGAGCAAGCACAGGCCCTAAGAATATGCTGCTGCGCATTCAAAACCTCTCCAGTAGCTGATACGCAGGTAGAAATGGGAGAAATGCCATTACATATTAGGAGAGTTAAGTTTATGTTGGCATACTGGGTTAACTTACAGGGACACAATGAATTTCACCCAACAAAGTCCATCCTGCAGGAATGCTGCGAACACAACAAATCAAACTTTTACAGGTTTGGATGGACTGGTAATGCCAAGCCAGGTGAAGCAGGTCCACAGTCACCAGTACAGCAAAACAGTTCCAATTTCAGCGATCCCTCCCTGGCTGTTTGTGATGCCATCTGTTGATCTGAACCCACAAAAGGAAATGAAAGAGAAGTCCAAGCTAGTGCCCGCTTGTCACACTGTCCAAAGCTACATACAACAACACTTTCCAGATAAGACACTGATATTTACAGATGGTTCAAAGAGCCCTGAATCTGGACGCACTGGTGCTGCAGTAAATATCCCACAGTATGGCACAGCTATAAAAAGGAGAACAACAGACCATCTTTCAGCATACGCAGTAGAGCTTGTGGCCATAATGCTCGGATTACTGTGGGTAGAGGAAAACAACCAGAACAATACACTAATAGCAACAGATAGTTTATCAGCACTCATGAGCATCAGGTCAGGGAAATCATGCAGGTAAGAGATCATAAATTAAATATATCACATCATATACAGAAAACACAGACTGGGTTTAAATGTATGCTTCATTTGTGTTCCTGCTAATGTCGGGTAGAAGGAAACGAGGGCGTAGACATATTGGCAAAACAATCAGTGAAATCACAAACAATTCATTTGTAAATTCCATGATGTAAAGCTGAGGCTAAAACCATCATTAAGCGTCAAACAGAAAAAGTATGGCAGGAGAACTGGGACACCAGTGATACAGGAAGACATCTCTCCAATGGAGCCCCATGGCCCTGGAGAAACATCATTTCATCTTCACTGTGCACTGTACCAACTGTATATGGTTGAAATGACTGCAGTGCCCTGCTGCAAATGATGTTTTGTTTGTTTGGACATGTGTTTGGTTGGCAAATGTGCGGTGTATCTTGAAATGTTGTTTGTTGAATTGCTGCTGTTGTGAGGCGGGTTTGCATTGATGTGGAGAGGTCTGTGTTTGGTGCTTTATTTGGGAGGGGGCTGAAACGTCCCATGTCTTGATGGTCTTTGAATATCTCATGTAGTTTCCTCTGTTTATTTGGGTAATCAGGTGTCAATCTGTTATTAGCCAATTAATGCCAGTCAGAGATGAGCGTCAACTACCTACCGGATTCAGAGAAGGGGTGGGACTAAAAAGGAAAGAGACTCAGGCGATTAACGGGAGAAAAAACGAGGGAAAAGAATAGCAACACAACGTCAAGAGCTAGTTGTGAGCTTTCGTTTGAAACTGTGTAAAGTTGCCGTTATTGAAACTAAAAGCCGGAGGTTTTATATGTGGTTACCTGGTACAAAATGTAAGAGTGAGCCGTGTTTGAAGCTGTTTCAGCCGGAAATTATACTTAACTTCGGCAACACCATTTTCTTTTGTGTATTAGTGCTAGTTAGCCTCGTTTTCACTAGCTGGGAGAAGAAGGAGACTGTGTGTGTGTGTGTGTGTGTGTGTGTGTGTGTGTGTGTGTGTGTGTGTGTGAGACGTATTTTGCACCAGGTTTTCTGAGTGAGTATGGACGTTTATATGTGAACTGGTGACAATATGAACATTTATGGGAATGAAGAGTGGGTTTATTAGTGTTGTGAATTTCTGCATAGTGTGCCACAAAGCCTACATGCCCGCCTGCCATCCCGCTGCCGTGCAGTGTTGCCAACTCCTCAGTAAGGAAAGTCGCTATTGGCTGCGCTCGAAGTCGCTAAATGACGTTATCGCCTAATTTGCATAATCGACAATTTGCAAGTAATTGTAATGGACGCTGTAGGAGAGAGGAATACCATCGTGGGAGAGACAAAAAGTGAGTAACTAACACCCTAAATATGTTTAGAACTGCAAATTAACTTTTTTTTTATTTTTGCCATTGAAATAGGCCATCACTTCTCAAAATAACTTAATGACTTTCATCAATTTATTTATTTATATAGTGCCACATCATAATGCAATTATCTCAAGGCACTTTCCACGTTACATAAATCAGTTTTGTCCTGTATTGTTAAATGTTAGAATATCAAATAGAATCAAAAGACTGTTATGTGGGGTGGAATTGTTCGCTCTACCTCCAACCCTCCTCCTTTATCCGGGCTTGGGACCCGCAAAGTGACCCAAAAGAGAAATGGCAGAGTGATTTAGGTTTTTTTTTTGGGGGGGGGGGGTTTCTTATGCCATGTACACACGTAGCCGGGTATTTTTAAAACCGAACATTTTCCCCCCCTCCGTTTATAAAAATGTTTTATCCACACCACCTTGTCTTCGAAAAAAATCCCTTCCACACATAACCGAACATCTGCGTTTTCAATCACATTCATAAGCATTCCCAACCTGTAGATGGTTATTTCCCCAAATCCTACCCCCTAATCACATCGCCTGTGCTCTTGGAGCAGTAGTTGGGCTTCTAAAATTAAACATGTAAATAGCACCTGCACAATAATTAACGCTTTCAAGGCACTACTCCGATCCATTACTCTTTAGCTAGCCGCACACTACGCCGATTTTCAGCGTACCGAGCCAACTGAAGTCGCGAGTCAGGCGTAAAGACTAGTTTTCGATGGTACCGACTCATCTCACAGCCGATTCGAAAAACTAATCGGGAGCCAGACTGATCGGCGAGAGTCGCTAGCAATAGCCAATCATATCTTTCGCATATAACACGTGACATCATTAAACACAATTTCTAGCGCGAGAAATGCGTGTTGGTAGCACCTAATGCAGGTATATACTGTAATTCCATAGACTGAAGCTTTATCCATAGACACAGTGGGCTGGAAAGCCACTCTGCTCAAGTTGTGTGGCTGAATTCCAAATCGCTTTAACTCCCCTATATAAGTGCACTATTTAAGGTTGGGAATAATAGCTCATGCAGCCTAGATAGTGCGCTACATATTCCATGTTGTGTCATTTGTAATTCAGCCTGTAGCATCTTCAAGTGTTGGATTTAACAGTAACTATATCCAATTGCCAATCACAAAGCTATTGTCACGTGTCGCTTCAATCACGACTGCACTCGTCAACAGTCGGGGGATATGTGCGTGCCCTGTCGGGAGTCGGCTCTGAAATGGGTCGGTTCGGTACCGCGTGGATCTCCGTGGTGTGCGGCTAGCTTAAGTCCATGCTTAATCTGGCTTCTGCAGTAAACAAAGGTCGCACGTTTGACGTCAGGGCAGATTTGTTGTCATTTTTTTGGCGCAGATTGTGACGTTCTAAAACGCAAACCTCCGGTTATCTCTGTCTACACGAAAAGGCATACACGGAGTTTTCAAAAATCTTCACTTTGCCCGGAGTTTTTTTAAATATTCGTTTTTGATGTGTTTTCATGTGGATGACAGGCCAAAACGTAGAAAAATATCTTCGATTTAGCAGATACCCGGCTACGTGTGGACGGGGTCTTAGGTTTATGCTCCACTTAGGAGCCGACAACAAGTCATAACATAACATTTTAACATTTCTTCTATTTTAACATGACAACATTAACAATCTTAATGGACCAAAAAGAGACGATAGAAAAAAACTGGTCAATGGCAATGTAACGAAATGATGCTAACTAGTCTGGCCCTTATTCACATTCATTGTTTTTTTTTTTTTCAGACCCTCCCTCCACACACACAAGCTGTGCTGGCTCACAGAAAGAGTCAGTCATCCTCATTATGGTCAAGGCTTCCTATGGCAGGTTCAGCAACTGAGGAAGCTGACTTAAATGAGTAAGCAGCTGATGTTCCAAAGCGCTGCAAAACATCATCAGGCAGCTTGTGCTCATAGCAAGCCCCACCAGACAGCTTCAGACCAAATCAGACATACAGGATGGAGTTAAGGGTCTGCAAGGACATCCGATTTCTAAGTTTGGCTATTTTTTCTATTTCTCCCAGGCTCTTATTGTGCTCCAGAGTTTCCTCTACATTGAAAACTGACATGTACTGCAATGCTTCGATCTTGTCTGGCAGTCTCACCCTCAACTCATTAGTGAGGGAGATGGTGAAGGCTACACACCGCTTTCGGACATTGTCCTTCTCTTCAGGCGCAAGGTGGAACTCAGCTGCCTCTGACTCAAAAAGGTAACCAAGGTACGGTTTGGGACCGATGTATCCATCAATTGGCTCTTTGAGTACATCAATATTTGCCAGTGGATTCAGCACCCTGTTACTCACAGGCTTTATCAGGCTGTGGGTGCTATTGGTCTTAAGTGATCAGTCTCATTAAATCAGTCTCATTAATAATACCATTCATTTTGTTGTTTAATAATAAATTACCAAACAGCTAAATTATGGTATATTCCAAATTATTATGTTCACTTCCAATGCAGCAACAATGTATTACTTACCGTATTACATAGACACTACAGCAAATAGTATTCATATACACTTGGGTGAAGGCAATTTGGAGTTCTTTGAGATTGTGTGACTTCAAAAATACATCAGCAAAAACAGACAAGCACAGTTTAACAGAATAATAGAATTTATTATAACAACGATACTAAATGGGTAATAGCAGTTGAATACATTCAATATGGTCAGCAGCAATATGTGTGTGTGTGTGTGTGTGTGTGTGTGTGTGTGTGTGTGTGTGTACTAGGGAGAGCTGTAAAGTTTGGAATGTTATCTAAGGTGTTGGGGGGAAGGGAAATCACCTCCTGGTTTCTTGAGACAAAGGAATTCGTCGTGCTTGCTAATTTCACTAACTTATAACATTACCAAATCCTCTGTAATCTTGATGAAGTCAGTGTGTGTAATAATGAAATTAAGGGTGTTAGAAAGGATAGAGAAAAGCATGCAACAACCTATCTATTAAAACAACTGAGAGAACAATATAGAACAACAATGATCAACTCAACACTCTAAGTGTCTACAGTGTGCACTGTAAACCCGAATAAGTTAGCAGTACTCAAAAAAATTGACGTAATAAGTTACAGCAATTTTTTTAAGTTGATGAACTTAAAAGTTACAATTTCCAGAACTTACCTGTACTCAAAACCTTTGATAACAGCTTAATTAAAATTGCGCATGTAACTAATATATTTAGAGTAACCATTACTCATGATTTCCGGATTTTTAATTGAATCTTTTGATTAAAGTTTAATTGAAATTGTTCACATACCTCAAGTCAAATATTTGCAGTAATTGCTAGTCATAATTTTCCGTCTTGTACTTGAACCTTTTGATTAAAGTTTAATTAAAATTGCTCACATAACTGAAGTCAAATATTTGCTCTAAGTGTTAGTCATAAATTCCAAGTATTGTAATTGAATCTTTTAATAACAGACAAATCAAAAGTGCTCATATATAACTACTCAAACATTTGCAGTAAGCATTACTCATCGTTTCCTATCTTGTACTTGAATCTTTTAATGAAGTTTATTCAAAAGTGCCAATTTAGCTCAAATAAAATATTTGCATTATTAGAATCACTGATTTTCTGGTAAGGAAAATACATTTTCGTTCATCACGTTTATAAAATTGCAACAACTTGTACAACTAACATGTGTAACTATAAATACAGCTGTTGGTAACTCGCCAGCGCCCCCTATAACGATCCCACAATTTCCTTGCGCGCTCCACCCGGATGTGACGTGAAGTGGAACTGCTTTAACTGTATCGAGAGCGCCTCGATTCGCTCTCTCATGTTCTGACTACTGGAGTGGTCGGACGGACTGTAGGCACGCTCGCCTACAGTGTTGAGACTAACCGCTATTGTCTGAGAACAGCCTGTTCAAATTAGTTTCGGCCGAACTTTTGAACGACCCGCTAAGTTTCAGCGATATAGTGGTTTTGATTCTAAACCTTTGCAAAGTTTAACTACAGTTAAGTAGTTTTCCACGCTAAGAGGCATTTGCGGACAGCTTCGCTCCTCTCAGCCTTTTTCTCGTCGACGCATCACCGGAGGTTTCTCCTGAAGCACCGTGGGCCAGCTAGGCCTTCATCTCCCTGCTTCGTTAGCCGCGGTTGGACGCAACGCGCCGCTAACCTCCTCTCCTCGGACTGCGACCCTCAGCGCGGACATCGGAGAAAGAACTTCCATCGCATTGAGTAGGCACTTGGGCAAATTTTTAATTTGTAGCTTATTCAGATGGTTGTTAGGGTCATGTTTAAGCTTTGAGCTATTTAGCATACCCGCTCAGACACGGAAGGTGTTTGTTTGTTTTTATTGTTTGTTTGTTTGTTTTTATTGTTTGTTTTGGTTCTGTTTTTTTTCTTTGAACTTGTTAGACAGGGTATCTTGCATGATATCTTTCCTTAACTCCATTGCTAGCTTCCCTATCTGATTAGCAGCGCAGCGACAAGTTTGTTATTTTAAGCTCCGAGGCTAGACCGCTACAAGGCCTAGTTCTCTCCATCCAACACATATACACACTCTCTCACACTCTTTCTCTCTCTCTCTCTCTCTCTCTCTCGCGTTGAGTTCTTTGCCTAGATAGTCTGTTGGAAATTGTTGTTAAGTGCAGTGTTTGGATCCAGCTGTAGCGTGGTCAGATTCTCCTTAGCAACTTATTGCTAGCTACCTCAGGGTGATACGCTAGCTGGTAGGCTTGTGTTCTCGACTAGGCCTGCAGGCGCCATTTTTCCGACGCCATTTTGATACCTTCCTCATTGAGTTACCTGTGATACGACACCTAGGCACTGACCGCCATTTTGTTTAAGCATTGCCAGAGTGGCTAGTCATTAGCATCTGCCCACAGATACCTACACAAAGCACACATTAGCCACAGAGCTAATCCTTTGTTCTATTTAGCTAACATTCCTTTGTTTTAGCTAACATTCCTTTGTTTTAGCTAACGACAAGCTAGGTCACACACACACACACACACACACGCATCGGCTTGCCCTAGCCTCACACACACGCACACACAAGGGATTCTTTTCTTTTTTTTTTTCCTTCTATCTCTTTCTCTCTCTCTTTCCCTCAAATTTATAGTCCAGGTGTAATTGTTCCATTGTTTTGTCTTGTTTATTACCTTTGCTGACATTGAATGTATTTTGAGTTTATTATTATTAGTGAGTAGTAGACAAATAAAAGCTAATAAAATTGAATTGCATTTTACTTGTTCCTGTTGTTTATTCACAAGGTCAACTATTTAGAACTCCTTTTTCCTTCAGAATTTAGCTTTTGTACACAACTGGGTTTCCCCTCTAATACAGAGCTACCATTAATCTTGAATGTAACCATTCATGGTGAGTATTAAGATTAATAATTTAAGATTTTATGAGACTGATCTTTATTTATAAATTGATTAATTTAATTATCAATTATTACATAATTTATAATTTAATTAATCCCAATTCAACCTACATTAAAGTGGTGCCCCGTGTGAGGCATAGTTTAATGACCTTGTGAATTTCTCAACAATAACTTGTAAACTGCTGTATACCCAAAATCAACTGCCAAGGTATAACACAGATGACTTTAATGGTGAATCATTAACAGTGTGTTAATCACAGAACTGAAATTCAGCTGCCAACCACAGTTAGCTGATAAACTGGTTTAATTGATTAGTACATTAGAGTAATATCTAATCCAAGTACTTAATTAATATTATTAATAATAATAATCATTATTGTTAACTAATTATTAATTGAGCTAATTAATACAAGTGAAACATTAGTGAAAACAAAGTAGCTAAGAAACCACATCAATTATTTAGCAACTTGGATTAAATTAAATTCTAACCTAATCAACCCCTAGTATTAATTTCCTTTAAGTTAATTAATACATTTCGAACAAAATGTCGCGTTCCCCATCAAGGGAGTCAGAAGGGCCCCTCCTCTCTCTCTTCGACGTTGTAGGTGATTTAGGCCAAGTCCCGGAGGATAGGAGAAATTACTTCTGTGATCTGGACCAAAAGGCTCGCTTTGATGAAATACACATAGCCGTTAGGGAACTTAAGGAGCGTACTATGACTCTCCCAGAAGGGCTACCCAAATTGTTCATGATCTACTATAAGGAAATGGAACATGTGTGTATGACCCTCGAACAAGAGAAAAGAACACTAAAACGACAACTGGCCGAAGCTCAAAGGAGAGCAGAAAGCGCGGAGAGTAGCCTCGTGGGCCTGAGAGCCACACAAGATGAACTAAAGCGCGAAATAGAATACCTCAGAGAAGAAGTGACGCAAGCACGTCGCTCAGATGAGGGATCGGCCAAACCCTCCCAAGAACAGAGTTCCGCTCTGGAGGAGGAAGAACCTGAGCTTAGAACGGTAGATCAGACACCACACTCAAGCTCAACTCGCGTGAAAGTCGCGCGATCGCCACCTCGTGGCGCTGGGAGTTTTTACTTTACTCCCCACTACACCCCCTCACGCTTCAATATCGCTGCAGCCTCTAGCCCGCAGAAAACGCCGCGCTACGTACCCTCAGACTCCTCTGACGGAGAGGCCGCCTACAAGCCGAAACGCAGACATAGGCGATATGAGAGCAGCTCAAATAGCGAAGACAGCGAGGACCCCTACGGGTCAAAATCAAAACGCCTCGTCGCAGAACGCAAAACTAGGATCCGCCAAATCGACGTCCTTGCGAAAGACATAGAGCGTTTTGAGCCGGAAAAACATAGACACCGAAGCGTTAATGATTATTTCCGGGAAATCGAGCGTAGCCTCCTGGACCTGCCAGAGGCTACGTCGCATGAAAAGGCCAGACTAGTCTGGAAAACTTTAGGTAGTGGCGTACGAGCATTCGTTGAGACCTTACCGCAGTCAGTCCTCGACAACTACAAGAAGATACGCAAGTACTTGAAAGAGGAATACTCGTTGTACGAGGACGAGACTGCTGCGACGATGGGTGCCATTCTGATCAGACAGAAACGAAGCGAACACCCTCGCGAGTACTACCGTCGGCTCCGAGCAGCGTACTTTCAGGGCAGAAGCGAGCCCGGGCTAGAGGAAGATCGCAACTTCAAGTCTCTCTTCCTCCATAACCTTCACCCGTGCATCCGTAACCAAGTAACACTCGCGTGTCGCCAGCGCCCCCATACTATGAGAGAAATGCGTCGCACCGCACAACTAACGTGGGAGACGTTCGTCCGACCCACAGACCGCCACGAGGACGATCCCAGAGTCCTCAGCCTATATGAGCAGGAAGGTCAGTCCTTAGGCCTAGAAGGGGATGAAGCCCCAAACCGCGGGCCCCCTTGGGCGAACCCAAACCCCGGCCACCAGACGTCGAGTCAACCCAAAGGTAACTGGAAAGTTCGACAAGCTGGAGCCAAGGGGGAACAGGGCCCCAACGCCAAAGGGCAAGGTAACCGCAAACCTGGCAGTCACGGCCCTAAATCTCAGAATAGCGGACAGTCAAGGCCCCATCGCAACTCCTCTCGAAGGGAGCGGAGCCCTAAGCTAGCTACCGCTAAACAAGCCAACCAAGAGCCGCTTGGGATGGCAGAACTGAGGGCTGAATTAGCACGGATTAAACAAGCCAACCAAGAGCCGCTTGGGATGGCAGAACTGAGGACCGAATTAGCACGAGTTAAACAACTGCTGAGCAATAAGAACAGGAAGGGCAAGCCGAGCAAGGACAGGGACGAACCGTCAGCATGACTAGGCCGGGACCCATCCCCACCACCACCGCGTGTCTACCTCGTGGGGTGGGGAAAGGACCCCTGCCCAATAGGCAGCGATGAGTTGAAACCACCCCCTCCGTTAGTGAAGCCTGACCCGCAGGATGCACCCCTGACGCAGTTTCTTGGAGATTTGGTTAGGAAAGGCAACGCCAAGCGTATCTATACCCCAGTTGTGGTAGAAGGCAACGTTTCCCTCCAAGCTCTCTTAGATACCGGGTCAGAAATCACCCTGATGTGTTCCAAAGTCTTCGCAGAGGTTTCTGATGCGCGGCGCGCGCAAGGTAGACCCATCAGAACCGAACGTTGTGACGTCAACTTGGTTAGCTTCACCCAGAATCAAGCCCCAGTAACAACCATTGCATGGTTAGAACTCACCTTCCAGGGCATGTCCATCACTCACCCCACTTACATCTGCTCTGTTGGGGTAGAACCGTTCCTCATTGGCCAAGACCTACTAGATAGGCTAGCGCCCCTCATTGACTGTCGTCGTGGGCAACTGTGGGCCCAGGTCGCGTCCCCACAGACCCCAGATCCTCGTCGTCACGATCGAGCCTGTTGCGATGAAGTTAGCGTGGAGGCTACTCCACCGATAGCTGAGTCAGGGCAGGTCCCCGAGAACCTCGAGACCACTCCGCTCCACCCTGAGCCGAGTCAAGACGCACCAAACTCAACCGACACTCTTCTCAACCGCAACGCGCTTGATGGCCACCCGTCTTTCCTTTGCTTTCTTGGCGAATCTGCCCCAACCAGGTACTACCCCTGGATATCTGGCAACATTGCTGTCAACGGCGTCACGGCACCTGCCGTCAGGTTAGCGCTTTGGTCAGAGAAGTCAGCCATCAGCCAAACGTGGTTCGACATAGTGCGTCAGAGCACTCCTTCCGCTGTCTTTGTGCAGAAGAGCCACCGGCTACTGTCAGCCGAACAACCCCAGAGCCCCATCAAAGCCACGGGCGTCTGCGCCGTGTCGCTCGCCATCGGTCAGAGAGAATTCCTTCATTTCTTGAGTGTCGTCCCCGGACTTCCTGACCCACTGGTCATTGGGGCAGACATCTTGGTCAGACTGGGAGCCCAACTGGACCTAGTCAACCGGGTCATCTGGACCCAAGCCGACGCTGCTAAGCACCCGTTCCAAGCTGACCCGGAACAGATGCGGTCAGGACAAACGATTCCCCAAGCCTGCCATGTCGCTAGCGAATTTGACATCGTCATTCCCGCTAGGACTGCTGGTTCCCCTCTTAAGCTGGTCATCATGAAAGACCAACAGTTTCGTAGCTCCCAGGCGTTCTTCCAGCCTCTCAGATTCTTCATGGAGCTCGATTTAGCCGTGTGTGGGACTCCGCTGCTTGAAGTGAGTCATCGTTCCGCTTACCTCCTGGTTCAAAACTCCACGCGGGACGCCATCACGATCCCCGCCCGTCGGCCTTTAGGCCTTCTGATAGACCAGGCATTCCATGACTTTGAACTCACCATTCCAGTCATTGGTGAGCTGCCAACGCCGGACACTCATTCCGATCCAGTGGAACCTCCCTGGATCACTCTTCCTTTCCACATGATCCGCATCGAACCTCACATCATGCTTTGCGACGAGCGCATAGTCATGACCAAAACTGACACCCCGAAACACATGCTGGTGTATGCTCTTGCCACGCAATCGAGCAACGACACCCCTGCAACTGAGGTCGTCGATTCAGCTCTAGGTGAACCGTACCCAGGCTTCGAACGAGAAGTTCAACAACAGCTGGTGAAAGCTGACAGCCTGACCACGGACGCCCAGAGACGACAGCTCCGTGAACTGTTCTACGACTTCAAGGCGATCTGGGCGCGAGATTCCAATGACTGCGGAGTCACGGACATCCACACCGTCCGAATCCCAACAGATCCGAACGCTCCACCGACGTTCGTGCGGCAATACAAAATCCCGTTAGCCGCATACGACTCAATACAAGAAACACTGGACACTCTGCTGGAAAAGCAGATCATTCGTGAGTGTAACTCGACTTACAACTCCCCCTTATGGCCAGTGCTGAAACCGAACGGCAAGTGGCGTCTCACCATTGACTATAGGCAGCTGAACAAGCAAGTGCCCTTGTCAAGATGGCCCATGATCCATCTGGATCAAGAACTTGCCAAGGTGAAGGGTGCAAAGTTCTTCTCCACCGCCGACGTGGCGAGTGGATTCTGGACCATGCGCGTGGATCCAGCTGACCAGCACAAGCTGGCCTTTTCCTTTGGGAACCGCCAGCTAACTTTCAACCGATGTCCGTTCGGCTACGCGAACTCCCCCGCTGAATTCAACATCTTCTTGCATAAGGCAATGAGCGATGCCGCAGCTCGTGGCAACTTGATCTATGTCGATGACATCCTCATTAGGTCACAGACTTTTGATGCACACCTCGAAGAGATACGCCATGTTCTGTCTCAGCTGTCCAGAGCAGGAGCGAAGCTCTCTGTCACCAAAGGGCAGTGGTGTCGCACCAAAGTTGAATACGTTGGACTGTGCGTCGGGCCAGATGGCATTGAACCCCAGTCAGGGAGGGTGCGGGCTATCCAAGATATCAAAGCCCCATCCAACGTACCCGAACTCAGGAGCTTCTTAGGGGTCTGCAACTACTCCCGACAGTTCATCGAGGACTACGCGGAGATAGCACGACCGCTCACCGAGCTCCTCCGGAAGGATAAACCCTTCCAGTGGAGTGAGCCTCAAGAACTCGCGTTCAAGAGCATGAAGCAGAAGCTCTGCTCCGCTCCCTGCCTCGCGTATCCCGACAAAGACAAACCGTTCTTCTTGGAGGCTAGTTTCTCCACCCACTGCCTGAGCGCTGCACTGTCACAGCAGCATGACAAAGATCGCCGTGTCGTAGCATACGCCAGTCGGCCCCTCAGTGCTGTGGAGTTGAAATTTTCAGACTGCGAAAAAGCCCTGCTGGCCACGGTCTGGGCCGTTGAACACTTTCGCAGTTACATTGGTGGCCAGAAGGTGGTGATAGAGACCAATCATCAACCGGTCTCGTTCTTGAACAGCCAGAGGCTGAGAGAGGGAAGAGTTTCGAACAGTCGCATCGCAGCTTGGATGATGGCACTACAGGGCTACGACGTCGAGGTGAAGTACGCCCAGAACCACAAGATGGCGCTTGGCCGAGGCCTGGCGGAATGCCAGCATTGCGACTGCGAGAATAGTCCGGATCAAACCGAACTAACAACCGTACCTGCTCTCCCCTCCGACCACCACTACTATGACGAGAACGTCTGCAAAGACCTCCCCACCGCTTACATAGATGGATGCTCATTCCATCATGAACGCAAAGTCCAAGCCGGTGTCGGTATCGTATGGGCGAACGGCCCTATACAAGGGAAATACCAACATCGACTCGGGGCTAAGACTAGCCAATATGCGGAGGTAGCAGCCGTGCTCATCGTCCTGCAACAAGCTGCCCGTGAGAACATCAAGCGGTTAGTCCTCTGCTCTGATTCAAATTATGCCAGGCATAGCTTCGTCTCACACTTTCCCTCGTGGAAGGTGCAGGACATGAAAAATGCAAGGGGCAAGGAAGTGAAACACTCCGAACTCTTCCTAGCATGCGATCGACTCGTAACCGAACAGGGAATGTGCGTCTATTGGAAGAAGGTGAAGGGACATTCTCAAGTCCCAGGACCTGACAAAGTCGGTAACGATGAGGCAGATGGCCTCGCCAAAGCGGGAGCCGTAGACGGCCCCCTTTGGGAATTCCAGCCGCCATGGCTTCCCGAGACGCCACGCCATGACGTAACCGCGATTACTCGCCGACAGGCTAGAGCAGGTCAAACTGACGCAGTACCCCAAGCAGGAACAGTGCAACTCGGCCGACTGCCCCAGGATGCCGACCTGGTGTCTATGCAGGAAAGGGATCCCGTGATCCACCAAATCCGTAAGTTCCTTGCGGACCCCGTGGCGTCCCCAATTTCCCCACAAGAGTTGCAACAGTCCCGAGACTTAAACCACCTTCACAATCTCAAAAACGGCTTAAAACTCGAGAAAGGACTCCTGGTGTACACACCACGCAACCAGGGACCTCCCCGGTGGGTCGTGCCCACAGATCATAGGGGGGTCATGTTGCAGTACGCTCACGACAGCCCGTGCGGGGGCCATAGGAACGCTCAGGCGACCTACCAGACACTCCAACAGATTGTCTATTGGCCCTTCATGATTCAGGACGTTACCGAGTATGTTAAAGGGTGCTTGATTTGCTGCCAATTCCGACCAGCCCAACCGTTGAACCGCGCCCCACTGCAAAGCAAAGGCATCTCATTCCCCTGGTCTAATCTCCAGATAGACTGGGTCGGACCGGTGCCGAAATCAGCTCGAGGTAATAAGTACCTCCTGACCGTCACTTGCGCGTTCACGAAGTGGGTGGAATGCTTGCCCGCCCCAAACGAAACCGCAGAGACCACCGCTCTCCTTCTTATGAACCATGTGTTCAGCCGTTGGGGCTTGCCCCTATCCATTGATTCCGACCGAGGTACTCATTTCACCGCAGAGGTCATGAGAGTGTTGTGGGAGATGCTCGGAGTCGAGGCAAAATTCCACATCGCGTATCATCCTCAGTCTTCCGGTCAGGTCGAACGCGCCAACCAAACCATCGTGAGCATGCTTCGCAAGTATGTGAGTCACCATGGCAAAGATTGGGACATCAAACTCCCTCTGGTGCTGATGGCCATTCGGTCCACTCCTCACCGCACCACCGGAGTCACCCCGTTCGAAATGATGACTGGCCGTGAAATGGTTCTTCCCTTACACCTCCTCTACCGACCAGAGGACCTAAGCGTTGCCACTGCGTACACCGCACACCAGTACGTCACCGACTTGCAACGCCACTTGCAGGCCACGTTTGCGTGGGCCCAGGAACACCTCGAAAAGAGTGCGAAAGGACAGAAAGCTTACTACGACAGAAAGGCGACACACCGTGAGTACGAAGTAGGCGACAGAGTCCTATACTTCAATTTCACCAAACCGGTAGGAGTAGCCAGAAAATTCTTACCCCGTTGGTCCGGCCCTTTCGAAATCGTCGGTAAACTGTCCCCCGTCGCCTACCGCATCAAAACTTCGAAGCCCAGCCAGGCGCCTTCGTATAGATGGGTCCATAGCAACCAAATAAAGCTTTTTGAGCAGTCCACACTCCATAGGGGGGTGGACAAACAATAAGTTATAGCCTGCCCAACTTAGTTGCATGCCTCTCAATCCATAAGCGTGCATCTATAAGTAACCACCCTCGTTATCACTCAAATCGGAATAACAAACTCCTGTATGTTGCAGAATGGCCCCTCTCTGGATCCTCGGTATCTTCCTAGTCCTGCAGACCACATTGGCCGGTAACATAGTGGAACCAGGTCCGCCGAGTGGCATTGTTCTCCAAGATGCCCCAGGACTGCTCCTCACCAATTGCCGCGTCCATACCCAGCGCGTGTACACCCGCCTCGATCCTTGGGACGTGTACCGTAAGCATTTTAGATCGCCCACACAAACAAACCTCGAAACCGGGCCTGACTCCGAGATTGGGTCCAACATCGAACACGCCAAGCGTACCACAGTTCACATGCTCGAACAGTTACAGAAGTTCATAGTCACTGAGGAGGAACTCAGCGGCAAAACACGCCCTAAACGGTTCCTCGGAGGACTACTTACTGCTGCATCCGCCATTGGCTCTCTGTTCTCAATGGGCCTCTCTGCCGTTAACACCGTTAGCCTAACCGCGGTCAAACGAGAAATGAACATTCTTAAGGAAGAAATGCCAGAAATCCAGGGTAGACTACTAACTCAACAGGAGGAGCTGCAGGGCCTAGGCAAAACCCTGCAGGGAACCATACTAACCGTTAACATGCATTCTACATTAATCAAGAACACAGTACATGCCGTAGACAGGCTAGCGACAATCATGAGAAGCGAAGTCAAGTACGTCCGAGTAATCCGAGACCTAATGCAGGACCTGATGAGAGAAGTAAGTAGCTCTCTCAGCACCCTGAGTGGAGGTAAAATCCCACCATATTTGATACCCCTCAGCATGGTTGACAGCATACTCCGATCTACTACCACGACTAACGTTTACTCATCACAGATTCATCTGGCTTATAGTCTTGGCAGTGCTATCCCCATTTTTGTGAACCCTCAAAACCTAGAAATAGGCTTCATCCTCAATCTCCCTGTTATTGAACGGCAAAACATATACAGAATCAAATCTGTCCTTAATGTAGGTTTCTGGAACAACGACGTACACGTACGTTTGCAGACACCTTCCACCATAGCCTATCACGATGACAACCCCTCTATCTACCTCGTCCCTAATTTAGACATGTGCACCTCTACCAAAGATATCCACTGGGTCTGCCCCAGCAATCCCTTTATCCGAGACACCACAGACCGTCTCTGTGGATTGACAAAAGTCCCCGAGCAGAAGTGTGCAGGCAAATTGTCTATTAAAGATGAAGGAATAGGAACTAGAGTAGAAAGAGCTGGTAATCGGTGGCTAATCAACACTCCCCAAACTGAGATTCTGGTATCATATGATCAACATAACACTGCCACTAGAATGAAGATCCCTAACGAAACCTCTCTCCTAAGTGTCCCACTAGGAGCCACTGTTCACGTGGGTGACATCACCCTCCATCACCTTAGCGCTGACCAGTATGAGACCGAGATAGAAATGCCCGATGCCTTCCCAGGTCACGAACTTGAGATAAACTCCACCCTCCAAGCACAACTACTGCTGGAAGGGACCAAAACCGTGCAATTCGATCTTAAGCCCACTGGCATCGCTACCACTTTCTTGAATAACCGCGCAAACCCTTCTTCCGATCAAGGATCTTTAATAAGCCGAATTGCGCTGGGATTTCTAGCTAGCGGTTGGGTTATCACAGTCTTCATAGCCATCACTCTACATAGGTACATACTGACACTACACCGCAAACTGGACAAAATGATCTACGCACCTGAGAAATTAGATCGTGGCATTGTCCGATTCTCCATCAGGCCTAAGGCCTCCACTAACTTTCTTGAAGAGTAGGCTTGCTAACACGCTAACTAACCCCTCTTTTCCATTTTCCTTTATGGAGTTTTGATTATTTTTGTTTGCTGTGTGAAATATTGTATGTAGAAGGTAGTTAAGTAGCCATAGTGTAATTGTTTTCATGTCCAAGTGCCTATGCTTTCATGCCCAAGTGCCTATGCATCTTATGGACTGTATGAAATGAATTGAACTGTTGAACTGTGTCTGAAAGACTTTTCACAGAAAGGACCCTTGGAACTACCTCATTGTGGAACTACCTCATTGTGGAACTACCTCATTGTGGATTACTAGGGACCGTGGGTCGCAGACTAAACACCATGTGCCCATAGGGTATCACTCCTTTCAGCGCCTATGGCCAAGGGGGGAATGTTGGTAACTCGCCAGCGCCCCCTATAACGATCCCACAATTTCCTTGCGCGCTCCACCCGGATGTGACGTGAAGTGGAACTGCTTTAACTGTATCGAGAGCGCCTCGATTCGCTCTCTCATGTTCTGACTACTGGAGTGGTCGGACGGACTGTAGGCACGCTCGCCTACAGTGTTGAGACTAACCGCTATTGTCTGAGAACAGCCTGTTCAAATTAGTTTCGGCCGAACTTTTGAACGACCCGCTAAGTTTCAGCGATATAGTGGTTTTGATTCTAAACCTTTGCAAAGTTTAACTACAGTTAAGTAGTTTTCCACGCTAAGAGGCATTTGCGGACAGCTTCGCTCCTCTCAGCCTTTTTCTCGTCGACGCATCACCGGAGGTTTCTCCTGAAGCACCGTGGGCCAGCTAGGCCTTCATCTCCCTGCTTCGTTAGCCGCGGTTGGACGCAACGCGCCGCTAACCTCCTCTCCTCGGACTGCGACCCTCAGCGCGGACATCGGAGAAAGAACTTCCATCGCATTGAGTAGGCACTTGGGCAAATTTTTAATTTGTAGCTTATTCAGATGGTTGTTAGGGTCATGTTTAAGCTTTGAGCTATTTAGCATACCCGCTCAGACACGGAAGGTGTTTGTTTGTTTTTATTGTTTGTTTGTTTGTTTTTATTGTTTGTTTTGGTTCTGTTTTTTTTCTTTGAACTTGTTAGACAGGGTATCTTGCATGATATCTTTCCTTAACTCCATTGCTAGCTTCCCTATCTGATTAGCAGCGCAGCGACAAGTTTGTTATTTTAAGCTCCGAGGCTAGACCGCTACAAGGCCTAGTTCTCTCCATCCAACACATATACACACTCTCTCACACTCTTTCTCTCTCTCTCTCTCTCTCTCTCTCGCGTTGAGTTCTTTGCCTAGATAGTCTGTTGGAAATTGTTGTTAAGTGCAGTGTTTGGATCCAGCTGTAGCGTGGTCAGATTCTCCTTAGCAACTTATTGCTAGCTACCTCAGGGTGATACGCTAGCTGGTAGGCTTGTGTTCTCGACTAGGCCTGCAGGCGCCATTTTTCCGACGCCATTTTGATACCTTCCTCATTGAGTTACCTGTGATACGACACCTAGGCACTGACCGCCATTTTGTTTAAGCATTGCCAGAGTGGCTAGTCATTAGCATCTGCCCACAGATACCTACACAAAGCACACATTAGCCACAGAGCTAATCCTTTGTTCTATTTAGCTAACATTCCTTTGTTTTAGCTAACATTCCTTTGTTTTAGCTAACGACAAGCTAGGTCACACACACACACACACACACACGCATCGGCTTGCCCTAGCCTCACACACACGCACACACAAGGGATTCTTTTCTTTTTTTTTTTCCTTCTATCTCTTTCTCTCTCTCTTTCCCTCAAATTTATAGTCCAGGTGTAATTGTTCCATTGTTTTGTCTTGTTTATTACCTTTGCTGACATTGAATGTATTTTGAGTTTATTATTATTAGTGAGTAGTAGACAAATAAAAGCTAATAAAATTGAATTGCATTTTACTTGTTCCTGTTGTTTATTCACAAGGTCAACTATTTAGAACTCCTTTTTCCTTCAGAATTTAGCTTTTGTACACAACTGGGTTTCCCCTCTAATACAGAGCTACCATTAATCTTGAATGTAACCATTCATGGTGAGTATTAAGATTAATAATTTAAGATTTTATGAGACTGATCTTTATTTATAAATTGATTAATTTAATTATCAATTATTACATAATTTATAATTTAATTAATCCCAATTCAACCTACACAGCTTAGAAAGCAAGTACACCACAAAATATTGTGCTGACCAAACAATTGTTTATTGTCAACAATGCAATGTAAACATTAAGAAACATTTAAAACATTCATTAACAATGTAAACGTTCATAAACTATGTAAAAATGACCAGGACATACAAATGCAATGTAGGTTCAGCGCAGTGGGGAGCAAAAAAAAAAGAGCAGAGAGAGAGCGCCAGCGAGCGAGCGTAAAAAGTGACTATCAGAGTAAATCTCTGCTTACATATTCTCTCTCGCGCGCGCACACGCACACACACGCACGCACACACACGCGCACGCACACCCACCCAAATGTGGGCCCTCTCTGAACCCTTTGTCCCCCCCAACTGTCAGCTTTCCTCTATGTGAGTGTGCACGTGTGTTCGTCCAGGACTGAGTTGAGCCACAAGTGCTGAAAGATGGCATTGGTGGTCACTAAAGGGAGAAGAGCATTCCGTGGCAGAAAGAGGAGTATTTGAATGTACGGCAGAGGAGTGAGTGTGTGTGTGTGTGTGTGTGTGTGTGTGTGTGTGTGTGTTAGTGAGAGGATGTGGAGACAGCCATCCTCCTTCATCTACACACACTGACACTGCCCCTTGCTGTTCCTATAAACTTGCGCTGTTATGATTTCTTGATTTATTTTGACCAACATGTTGCAATGTCAGATTTCTTTTCCGATTTATACAGAGGAAGGAAAGAGTTGCCCTCATTCATTCATTTAGTTGTTCATCGCTCCCCTATTCCTATAAACTTGCGCGGTTATGATTTCTTGCTTTGTTTTGACCAACATGTTGATATTTATACAGACGAAGGAGAGTTGCCCTCATTCAAACATTTACACACACACACACACACACAATCACTCTCTCTCTCTCACACACACACACACACACACACACACACACACTCAATGCCACATTATTCCAAATATCACTTAAGATAAGCATTTATCAGCACTAGAATGGTGTATACCAATACTTTGGTACCCCTGAACACTGAACCACAAAAATGGTGCAACTGAAGCAAAAAATAAGCAACTCAAACAGTACCTCCTTAAAACACTTTCTCAAAACAACTTGGCTACCTTCTACCCTTCACACTCACATGGACAAGTCAATTTTCATGGTCTGCAATTTGGGTGAAAGTTTCCCACCATCAAGGCCAAGCAAGATTTTTTGGACAAATTCAAAGGTGTTGATCAAGGCCTTTGGATAGCTGAGGTGCAAAGCGTACATAAGCCCAAACATGATAAGAAACGTGTCAGTATGTCGGGAGACACTCGTCACAACAGCACCTTCAATCACGACGGACACCCTCAGTGCATTGTAGAGGCCTGCATCATTGTTGGCGAAGGTGAGAAGGCCCAGAGCAACACCATCGAGGTCAGGTTCATCAGAATCATCCTGGATGAACAGAAAGACAGAAAATAAAAATGAGGACCTACATGAATGCAGATGCTGTTTAGTCAAAGCAGTTCAATTGTAGACAACTGGGGTATGTTTTATGAAAGCATCCATGCTAAACAAGTTAGCAACTTCCAGCTCCTTTCCAAAAAATTTTAATATCATGTAAAAACATTTCCATAATTTGATCAAACATTCATAGATCAGAGATTCATGACAAGGATTTTAAAAGGTGCACCGTGTAGGATTATGGCCAGAGCAGGTATCGCAACTATGCTGCTCGTTTAAACTGTGCTGCTTATTGCCAAATTTGATCTTTTTACATATTTTATTGGTAATAAATTAATATTTACTAGTATGGCCAAAGTACAGAACATTCTTCAGCTAAAAATATCAAATGCAAAATGGCAGACATGGAGAAGATCCCACTTATGTATGAAAAGTGCAATTTTCCTAGTCATAATTAATACTTAGAATTTGATGGTGGCGTTAAGTATTCATGAAAAAGGTAACATTTGTGAATGGACAACATGAATTCTGGAAATAAACTAGAAATATTACACAGTGCACCTTTAAACTATTCCAATAAGTTTTGTATATTCTTTCATATGTTGGGCTTCCAGCTCCAAAAAAAAAAAAAAAAAAATTGAATATTTTTATGAAATCACCATTTTCAATTCAGACATCAAATCAGCCGAAATATGGTACTTTCTAAACTACACATTAATGTTCAAATCTTAGGTAGGAATCTTTGCCTTAATTACTGGCATGATGCACCTTAGCATTGAAGTCAATGGCAGAAGCATTGCATGGGAGTTATGGAGGCCCATATATCCTTGATGCTTTGCTGTCAGCTGTTTTCTGCTTTTGAATCTGGTGACCCACATTTCCCTCTTGATTATACCCCATAGATTACCATACAACATTTTGGTGCTTTGGTGGTATGGGCATTCTAACTCGCCAGACCTAAAGCCCCTTTGAGAATCAATGGAATGTTACCAACAGGAATTTCAGGGACAATTCACTCAAAAATAAAGACTTGAATGCAACCAAAAGCTGACATGTAATCTGGGAAATGAGGGTCACCAGATCCAAAAAACACCACCACATTTTATCGGAACCATTTAACAGTGCAAGATCTGATGGTGACTCACTGTGCAGGTCCTGAATAATTCTGTCGCATCATCACGCAGATATACAGGCAAGGCTTGTAGAGCTGTGGTGCGTCTGCTGTGGATGTCATGGGATTCCTATTCAGATAAAAAAAAGAGCAGAAAAGAAAAAAACTTGGTCATTGAAAAGCTTATTTTAAAATCAATGCAAGCAGAACATGTCATACGGCTCATATGTACACTGCTCCAAAAACAAAGGAAAGACCAAAACAATGCAATGCAACTCCAGGTCAATTATACGTCTGATAACAGCCTGTCCAGTTAGGAAGCAAAGCTATACTTGTGAGTCCGTTTTGCCTACTGTTGTGCAAAACGTTACTAGCAATGGGTAGAAATTAGAGGCAATAACTAAAATACGCCCCAAAATAATTTATTTGTCCGGTGGTGTTAGACCATTTCTTTTTTCATCCTTTCTGGCTGATTTTTTGGTGACAAGTGCATTTTGATAGTTTCTCACCGCCCCCCGAAGTAGTGCTACTTATCCAAGACACCGACTCGTGGTACCTACAGGGCTGCGAAATCGTCAAAATGCACGAGTCACCAAAAGATTTAGACAGAAAGAATGAAAAGAGAAATGGTTTGTGGCACCACCTGACAAAACTATTTTAGGGGCATATTTTGGTGACCTTTAATTTCTAACCATTGCTTGTTAATTTTGCACAACAGTAGGCAAAATGGATCCACAATGAGTGTTGCCTCATAACACTATTAAGTATTTTTGACTTGGAGCTGCATTACGTTGTTTTGGTGCCCCCTTTATTTTTTGGAGCCCCCTTTATTTTTTGGAGGAATGTATATTACAACCAGACAAATGGCAAAGTTCATCTTAATCTTTTACCTGCTCATCATGAAGTTTTAAAATGCTGGCCAGAGCATCTCCAGTCTTCCCCGTTTTGGCAGCCTTCTGCCTGAATAGAGTCATCATTCGTGGAAGATGGTGGTCCAACTCAGCATAAAATGTATTGGGCAGGTTCTGGTTCGTGAGTCGCTGGAATTCTGCATACAACTGCATACATAGCACAAAAATAGAAGGCAAATATAGCAACATTAAAATTAGTAAGATCGGACTTAAAATATAATAATGTGATTCCTATACATTTGCATGAGAAACTGCAATTGAAGAGCTGATTCATGTTAAATCACCTCTGACTCAATTTTCAGAGCTGGCCAGAGGTCCATGATCTCATTCACAGGAGGGAAGGACATAACGATCTCTGCGTAGAGGGAATGTGGCCTCCATCAGTTTTCGGATGAGGGTCAGGTCCTTGTCCACTTTCTTGCATTCGTCAACAATTGTCTGCCTCATCTCCTCCAGTTGTGACGGATCCTTTCCTTTAGGAAAGTTGGGCAAGAAATTTAATTCCGCACTCTTTGGTCGCTTGATGTTCAAATGTGAAGGCTCTTTTTCCGGGTGGCTCCTACTCCTTTTACCAGAATTGACCACAACTTCTTGACATCCAGCCCGTCTCATCTTGTTTCTGTAATTGCCCATTTTAAACTTAATAGAGTTCTTCCACCCATTCCAGCCCTTTTCAGCCCCTGGTTGGGTCAAGCAGGGATGTTTGGCCACAAGAGCCTCGGCGGCCATTGAAATTTCCTTGTCACTCGGATAAGCTTTAAAACCATAAATGGTGGAAGCCATACTCTCCAAGATGCTGTGCTTCAGGTCACGGGTTAAGTTGAGGTAGGTGTTCTTGTTTTCATATTCAGCATTTCCGTCCCTCAGCTTCAGCTCTATGTCGAATGAGAACATTGGGATTGGAAAAGGCCCTGGCGGCCACCTGCTCAGACGCTCTGGAGACGAGACGTCAGAGAGCAACACTGTTGATGCAACTGAGCTTGAGTCTTGAGAAAAAGTAATGTGTACAACAGCTTTCTGCGGCAGTTCATTAATATCGGTCAGGGCAGTGAGCTTTCCATCAAAATCTGGGTCTTCGTAGAGAAGGTCAACATCGAGGTCGAGGTCCAGTTCATGTTTTAGTATCCGGATTAGTGAGTCAACAGAATCAGGTCGAGCGCCCAGTTTCAGCTTCCTTGGTGGCTGGTCTGGTTGCTCTACTCTCAGCAACATGGGCAGGGATGTAGTAGTCATTGTGCTAAAACAAACAAACAAACAAACAAAAAAAGATTGCTTAACAACATCATATACTGTGCAGCTTCCCTTAGCAAAAAGTAGTAAGTGGAAGTTCATCATGTTTAAGGTGCACTGTGCAGGATAGTGGCCAGAGTAGGTATTACAACTATGCTGCTCGTTAAAACTGCTACCTATTGCCAAATTTGATATTTTCATTAATATGTTTACGAAGTAATAAACTAATATTTACTAGTATGACAAAAGTACAGTACATTCTGCAGCTAAAAATGTATTTCTGGAAATTCAAAATGGCAGACATGGAGAAGATCCCACTGATCCAGCTGCCCTCAAAGTCACCAAGAATCCATTGGCATCACCAACACCACCCTCTACTGGTTCAAATCTTAGATATTTTTTGGGCTTTTTTCACCTTTATTGGATAGGACAGTGTAGAGACAGGACAGGAAATGAGTGGGAGAGAGAGACAGGGAGGGACCGGGAAACGACCCCGGGTCGGAACCGAACCCAGGTCCCCGGATTTATGGCATGGCGCCTTAGCCACCTGAGCCACGACGCCCCCGACTGGTTCAAATCTTACCCGTCTCATAGATTCCACGTCACAATCAATCATAATTCCCACACCATCACAGTCATACACAGTCCCTCAAGGTTCAGTCCTGGGCCCTATTCCTCTTCATTCTGTACATGCTTCCATGACTCAAATTCCACTGTTATGCCGATGATGCTATTCTAGGCTTTTACATCACCACCAAAACCATTTCTCTTGCCAATCTCTACACCCTCATCTGCTGTCTCACTGACATTAAAACCTTCTTTGGCCCAAAATCCATCTTCCCCACCCGTCAGAACTTCTCACCTTGCATCAATGGCCACTCCCTTCCCCCTGGTCAAAAACCTTAGAATATACATGGACCCTGCACTCTCATTTAGATCACACATTAACCATGTAACCATCCTTCTTCCACTTACGAAACACTGCACGCCTGCGACCCATTACCTCCAGATTCAAACTCACCTACTGAAATAGCACAATGTATGGCCTCCCCTCCACTGTTCCTCAAACTACAAGATGTTTAAAACTCTGCTGCCTGACTGCTCTCTCGCTCCCCCTCCAGAGTACATTTCACCCCTATCCTCAGACAACTCCACTGGCTCCCCATAAAGCAACGCATTAACTTCAAATTCCTCCTAATCGCTTACAAGCCCCTCAACAACCTTGCAGTCATACCTCACTGATCTCGATCGCCACTCCCCCACCCGTCGACTACACTCTGATGCGTACCCCCCAAGCCCTGCTTGTCTGTGTCTGTGTGCGCGTGTCTTTTTTCCTTACCTTAACTCTGTTGTTTTACAAGTATAAACCTCTTCGGGGTGAGAATAAGAGCGCCGTCCACACGGTATGCTGGGAGGGGGATGATGTCATTCAAATTTGACTGTATGTGGACAGAAAAGCTTTTTTGCAAAGTCAGCTCATAGGAACGTAGATGTTCTACATACCAAGATTCATAATCAGAACACAAAAAAGACACATTGTTATTACAAAGTAAAATCTGCTCAATTTTGCTGAACTGAGACAGCCCACCACTTGCTCCTACACACAGAAACATTCCACAGACATAGTCTGTGCCATCAATGGTCACTTTTGAGGCCTTAAAGATTGTGTCAGTAGTGGTGTGTTCTCTGATGTGTAGTTGAGCAACCTCTGGTAGCGATGAAACCAAAACAGAGTCAACCCTGGTTGCTTGAGTGTTTGGCTTGAAAAATGATGGTGAAGCAAGATGGTATGCCATCATATGCTGATGCCTGATTGCCATGGTCTTCAAAATGTTTTTGAAATTTTGCACGTCATGCACCACTCTTTTAAAAAAGCGGTGCTTTGCTTCAAAGCGCATGGTCCAAACATGCAGAGGGGCCCAAAGCATTTAATTAAGGCAGGATAGTGCTCCACATAGTGGTGCTTTGGGCGGAGCCTTACCTCGGGGAAAACATCAAGTAGTGCCCGTCTGTGATCACTGATCTTGAAAGCCAAATAGTCCACAGTTTCATCTGTAAATGATGGGCACAAAGCCAGCTCCACAACCTCCTTGAGATCCATTAAAACTGCCCATACCCGATCCCCCTCTGGTACTTCACTGCCAATAAGCAGTGGAAGAAGTCGGAGGAGAGTAGCATTTTCATGCCCATTACCTCCTATTGTCCCCCGAGAAAGAGAAGCCTGGGAAAGAGGCTGAGGTCTGTTCACTTTATCAGCATGTTGATACGGGAACGTGGTAATCTTGTTGTTCAAAAAGTCCAAAGTGAAGTACTTCAGTCGGATCATCTCTTTAAGACAAAGACTGAGCTCCATTGGAACAATGCCTTCCAAAAGATCGTGGAGTATGTCTGGAGGAAACCCTGTGAGAGCATGGAAGTAATCCAGAGACTCCTGCAAGACACAGCCACCTTTAACACCAAAGTGGCTGCTCAAAGTGTCACTTACCTTAACTGTTTGCACATGCAGGTCATGGCTGGTTTTAGTTCTCGGAGCAAACTTCTCATCTCTGACTTCGGATTCTTGATACTGTTCAACTGAGCCCAAGCAGAATCTGCAAACACAGCCTGATCTGAAAGACTCTACAAAACCCCCTAGTCCATGAGCGGCCAAATTGTCTGCAGACACACAAAAGACAGTGCCTTTGACATTTTGGCCAAGTCCTTCAATGAACACACCGTCCACTTCCAAAGTATGAATGTCACGCAGCAATGGAGCAAGTACAGCTGCATATCCATACTTGCGGAGATCTGTCACTTTTACCAGTATTGCTAACTGTATAGCATGTAATGTTGACCTGTATTTTGGTGGAAGATTAGCGAGGACCCAATATACAGCACACACCTTGTGAATTTTGCGTGATGTACCAAGCGGATTACAAAGTTCTAAATCATCAATGTACAACTGGAGTGGTAAGACGAGATCCCCAGTTGACAGCAACTCATTTTCCATGAAGTAAGAGCCATTGGCGCATGAAACATATTGATTGAATGCAGTATCTGTTTCAGAAATTTTCTTAAGAATGTCTGTGCTTCTAAACAGCTCTTGAATCATCGAAAGTATAGGAACATACATGCTGGCATGGCCAGGCTCCAACTGGTACTCCACTGGCATTACACAAGGATAGTTGTGCTCTATAAAGGTTTTTCTGCGCTTTGAGGAACTCAACTCAGCACCTTTACAAGTTGAAGTAGACAGAACATTGCAGTCCATGATAGCAGCAACAACTTCACTTAGTGCAGATTCTGAAATGCAGTGACCATTTTTTGTAAGTACATCATGAACTGCCTCTTTGATCAGTGGCTCAGATAGAAAGAAGACTTCATTCAAGTGGTCTACTATTTCCTGAGTGGCAGTGTCGGAGATATGTAGGATAGCCTGCATCTTCAAGAACAAAGACGACACATACTTTTTAAGCTGATTTCTAAGACTGACTGTCTCAACATGATCCGCATTCTCCAATTCCCTGCTCGGACCAGGGCATTCTTCACTAGTTTCCTCTGAAGCACTGGCCAGATTACATGGATCCTCACTGGCAATCTCAGTTTGAAAGTCTGCCACAAGATCTGCTTGGTGTTCTCGACTTTGGTGTGTATTGAATGAGGAGTACACATTTGTGGCGTATGAGCAATCCTTATATGGGCACTGCACCGTTTCATGGTTTTTCAAATGCCTACGAAGATGACTGAAAACAGCAGATTGAGAAAGGGGCTGCTGAAATGTGCATAAAGGGCATTTAAATATCACAGGACCCTGACTATGCAGAGAATGACTGACTGGTTGTTCTGGGTGACATCTTGATAAATGTGCTTTCAGTGCAGGAAATGTTTGACATGTACAAATGCAGTCACTGTAGAGGCAGGGAAGAGGGCTGATTCTGGAATAGTGACTGTGTTGCAGCCTATAGTGAGTGAGTAAGTCTGATTTTGTGTTGAAAGCAGCTGCGCACAACTTACAGATCCAGGTCATATTGGAGCCACCAACCTAAAAGGTAAAGAAAACAGCAATTTTTCCCTTTAAAGCTTAGAGTTTTTCAATTGCATTGAACAGGTTGTAGTTAATAGTCAAGTTGGAAAAAGTTGAGAAATTATTTGTCTGACATTTTTTTACATCACAAAAACTTGGCATTTGAACAGGGGTGTGTAGACTTTTTATAGGCACTGTAGCTTGTTAATGTGATGTTATAAACACTTCAACATGACTTATCCAACCAGAGTTATGAAGGATATTTCTATAACACGGTTTAATATTTGTTTTCGGGCTTTCTAGCCTCTATTGTTATAGGACAGTCAAGAGACAGGAAATGAGTGTAGGAGCTTGAGCAGTTTGAGCTTAACACTATTATTTCACAAGTCGACATGGGGTAGGCCTAATACACAATTCTCACACACTGCCAATGGATATAACTTTTTGGACTGTGCTCACTTAGAACATAATACCAGTACCAAGAAGGATAATGAGGGGGAAAGGAGAGCGTTTCTCGCTAGCTTGGTTTCAACTGCTCTACAGCTCCTGGTCAGACTGCTCGCCTCTTGCAGCCCAGGTGAAGACTTTAGTTCAGAACTGGTGCTTTCATTGCTTCATCATTTGGGTCACTCACAGAGAACAGCGAGACACTATCTACAGTTGGAGTGTTTATAAGACCAGCAGAGACCAACATATGAGCAGGAAAGCCTTGCATAGCATGGAAAGCCTAACATAATACTGTATGTCCCCTTTAAGTACAAAGTGTCAGAAAATAAGACACCACCACCCCTTAGACATCACTGTTCACTGGGAATTGAGCTAAAAAATAAATCTATCCTCACCTTCCTACTTTTGGGTGCATTAAATGATTATACATTTGTACTGTAGTTGCAGTTGTTAAATGGGCATGGTGCAGTCTAGTTTTTAAATGTCGCCTTAAATGGCTGAACAGTGTGCCCTCTGAGACAGGCGTTTGGGCAGGTAAAAAGTGCTTTGCCCCTGCTCTGTCAAATTGCATTAGGTCTGCATATGTCTTTGAGGACACGTGATCAAGTGAATTTTCATTAAATGATGCGAGTGTGCAAATGCAAGACTCAGACATGGTAGAGGACTGACTCTTGAACAATGGCCATGCAGCAAACGATAGTGCCTAAATAATTGGGCTTGTATGTCTGAGGTGACCACACACAACTTGCACTTCCACTCCATTGAAACCGCTAACCACTAATATTCCTCCTACATCAAACTCAGTACATACTCACCATACATCAGGACACTGCATGTGAACTGTGCAAGCATCATCCCCACTACCAGAAAAGGGTCATAAAATCAATGTTCATTGAACTTACCTTATAAAAGATGCCTTCTGAATAGTCAGTTGACCACAATGTAGGACTTCACCTGTACACAAAAACAAAACAGCAACATACACACTGAATCCATTTTGCCTACTGTTGTGCAAAAAGATGAGTAGGTTTGGCTACGAGGCTACTCGTGCATGTGTTTATTAATGGATAGGCTACTTCAGACATTTCTGCACACAGTTTTCATCAGTGTTTTAGAACATTCATGTAGTCTCATCTCAGCCACGGAAAACAGGTTGTTGGCGAAAATATTTCGTCCCGTCTGGCTTAATTAAAACTGGTGTGTGGAGCAGGGCGTCTGCCGAGAGCCACGTTAGCGAATCGAGTGTTCCAGGCGCCAGTCAGTGAATCTAACAATCCACATGGCAAACTAAAAATCGGTTACCTTGTTTTCTCACAGAACTCCACTTGGTCCACTGCAACCTATAATGCAAAAAAATGTAAATTTAAGACAGAACTCATTGAATTTTATACAGAGCTAATCCAGTAACCACAATGTTCATAGCCTTAACATTGAGGAACAGTCAGCTACATTTCGTTGCTAGCTCTAGTTAGCTAGTTCTAGTTAGCTAGTTCATGGAGAATTAGGTAACCTTAGCAGGGGATGTCGCTTAAAGCGACAGACATCAAGACGTTCAAAAACGTACTTGAAAACATTTTGATTGTTTCAGTTGTTTCACATTGACAGATAATTCTATGAGTCGGCTACGTAGCATACGACATTTTCACTAAGCAGGCCAACTGAGCTTGCTACTTACGGCGCTGAAATTAAATCCAAGAGATACCGAGAAACGACAAAATATGACAGTTGGTTAATTAACTATCCAAAGATCATACATAGCGAGTAATGTTATATAGTGGGGCAGCATAGCTAACCTATTGTGCATTTTGTGATACAAGCACCAAATTTGGCACAAATGTACATTGACATATGGCGAACATTTTCAGATATTGAGCCACTCGGAATTCTCTCTTCATGTCCGCCATATTGGAATTCAAAATGGCCACCATTTGAAATCTACATTTGCGCTTATCTGACCTAAACTTCACTTCCCTGTTGTTTCCATTCTGTGGACTTACATGAAGAATAGATATTTTTATATTCCAATTAAATTTAAGGTAATACTAGCACTGTGTTTGCCATCCAGACTGGTCTTATTGCAAGAGGATAGTGATGACCACATCAGTGGATTTTATACTTCTCATCTCATTATCTCTAGCCGCTTTATCCTGTTCTACAGGGTCGCAGGCAAGCTGGAGCCTATCCCAGCTGACTACGGGCGAAAGGCGGGGTACACCCTGGACAAGTCGCCAGGTCATCACAGGGCTGACACATAGACACAGACAACCATTCACACTCACATTCACACCTACGGTCAATTTAGAGTCACCAGTTAACCTAACCTGCATGTCTTTGGACTGTGGGGGAAACCGGAGCACCCGGAGGAAACCCACGCGGACACGGGGAGAACATGCAAACTCCACACAGAAAGGCCCTTGCCGGCCCCGGGGCTCGAACCCAGGACCTTCTTGCTGTGAGGCGACAGAGCTAACCACTACACCACCGTGCCGCCCCCGGATTTTATACTTTTCCTCATTAAATAATATTTGGTGCAGGTGATGACCTAATCAATACCTCATTAAGTAAAATGAGATGTGTTGGAATCCCAGCACAGACACTGGAATGAAATGGCTGCCGTACACAGACGCTACGTTCACACTGCAAGGCTTAATGCTCAATTCCGATTTTTTTGTGAAATCCGATTTTTTTGTGAGGTCGTTCACATTAACAAATATATGCGACTTGTATGCGATCCTCAGTATGAACGAAAAGCGACCTAAAAGTGTTCCGCATGCGCATTGCAGGATACGACGACATCACACGCAGTGAGCATGGCCAGTGTTTACGGAAGTAAAACCGCCCGGTTGCGGTATGACCCATCCAATCTAGCTTGAATAGCTGCATCCCCCCCAAATGGAAATCAGCTCCCTAACCTCTGCGTCCTTCCATTGAGAAGATTCAGAACCTTCACAGCCCGAAGCATCCCTCGCATTGATGTCATGCGCAGGGGCGCAGATATGTTTTTTGAACTGGGAGGGACAAAAAACTGGGGGGGACAAAGCTGCCAGCAAACCAACCCCAACCCCGATATGCCTGTCAAACTTGTTGTTAGTAACCATAGCAACCAAGCTCGAGCTCGCAACCTGTGCAGTCCGCGCAGCTCAACCAACCGAATATCAGTCTTTTTTTTATGTGAGTTGTTGCAACTATGTATACACTGCTGTGCACCTCAATAAACCGAATGGTAATTAGTTTTTTGATTTTTCCGTGAGGTTTGCCTTATGCAAAGAAAGACAGCATAGACGTTTTTTCCTCCCTATAAGTGGGGGGGACCGAACGAGGTGAATTTAAATCTGGGTGGGACGAGTCCTACCCTCTATCTGCGCCCGTGATTATGCGCCATGTTGTTGTAACTTTTTTTGAGAGACCCGCCGCCTACTTCAGCGCAGAATAGTGACGTTTGTGGCTTGTTGATGACGTGTAAGTCGGATGAATGCGACCTGGCGGTTCAGACTGAAGTCGCATATGAAAAGAGCGGATAGGGATCGGAATTAGCACCACATATCCAAACGGCCTGGGTCGGATTTGAAAAAATCGGATCTGTGTCGTTCATATTGTCAATAAAAGATCGGATACAGGTCACATATGGGCGAAAAGATCGGATTTGAGTCACTTCAGCCTGCAGTGTGAACGTAGCCAGAGATGCTGATTTAAGAAAAGATTTAAGTGGTCTCTTATTTCTTTTTTTTTCCAGAGCTGTATGTCATGTCTCTACACAAAATAGCCCATATTATTGAGAAATGGATTGATCAGTATAGTTTGAAAAATTATTTACAAATAAAATAATTTGTCAACTATTCACCCTCCATTGGTGTAAAACCCCTAAATTAGTTATGGTTAAATCAGCTGAAAGTTTCCAGAAACTATAAGGTGATTTCCATTCTAAAGACAGTGATTTGATTGTAGAAAACTCCAGGGTTTATTAGAGAGCATACTTAAGCAAACAGTATCATGAAAACCAATAACCTATGAAAACCAATAACCTATGAAAACACATGCAGGACAAGGTTCTGAAAAAGTGTCAATTAGGGTTTGGTTATTAAAAAAATATCCCAAACTTGGAGCACCCACAGAGCAATATTAAATCCATCATTTTAAAAAAAGGAAAGAATTTGGTACAATCATGAGGAAGTCATCCACCAAAAGTCAGTGACTGAGTAAGTAACCAAGAGGCAGAGGACGGAATAGATGCTCATTCTTGTTCATCAGCATTATCTAGTTGTTCCAGTTAAACTTTCAGGAACACACACCTTCTCCTGCTTGACAATGCAGTCACCTTCACCCTTCCATCCATCCATCCATTATCTGTAGCCACTTATCCTCTCCAACAGGGTCGCAGGCAAGCTGGAGCCTATCCCAGCTGACTACGGGCGAAAGGCGGGGTACACCCTGGACAAGTCGCCAGGTCATCACAGGGCTGACACATAGACACAGACAACCATTCACACTCACACCTACGGTCAATTTAGAGTCACCAGTTAACCTAACCTGCATGTCATTGGACTGTGGGGGAAACTGGAGCACCCAGAGGAAACCCATGTAGACATGAGAACATGCAAACTCCACACAGAAAGGCCCTCGTCGGCCGCTGGGCTCGAACCCAGGACCTTCTTGCTGTGAGGCGACAGCGCTAACCACTACACCACCATGCTGCCCATCACCTTCACCTACTTTAGGATAATTAGCCTATTGCTTAACTGTTGGAACTCCTTCGGGTTCCATATCAAACCTAGAACAACACAGAATCTAATCAATAACTCAAACTTGTCAAAACAATTTTTACTTCACAGACTTTGAGTAAAATGTTGTCTTGTCAAAAATACATGATGAATATTTATCTCTCATGAATTAAGTGGAGTACTGTAATAAAGTATGTCATTTTGAAAAATGGATACCAGCAAATATTGTCATGTACTATAAAAATATTTGACCCAGAGGTAATCGCACATGTAGAATTCAAGTGGCGGCCATTTTGAAATCCAATATGTTGGCTAATTTATAAAGATACACAATGCAGATTGTAACCATCGGATTCCTTTCCTCCCAAAACATACATTTGGACACCAGAATCGAGTCAATAGCGGCATTAGACCCAAAGATAATCGAAAATGTAGATTTCAAACAATGGCCATTTTGAATTCCAATATGGCGGACATGAAGGGAGAATTCCGAGTGGCTCAATATCTGAAAATGTTCGCCATATATCAATGTACATTTGTGCCAAATTTGATGCTTGTATCACAAAATGCACAATCCTCTTGAATATTCGAGCTAAACCGCCCCACTAATACTCTTAGAAAGGTACAAAACTTTTTACTTACTTTTAGAAAGCTGGAAACAGCTCCGCTCGCGATGCATGGCCATCTTGAAATTACCTATCAACTCAGTGGCGTAACGTCTCTGAAGGACGTGCGCCATGACGTCACGTACGTCACACTGCCATAAAGTTCTTCGAAATCAATAATTGTTATTTCCAGTTACTCAAAAACGAACAATTTGTTACAGCAACTTTACATATTAAAGTTAGTAGAACTATTACTCAAAGTTTGAGTATTCTAAAATTATTTCTTTTAATTAATTTGAACATTCGGGTTTACGGTGTGAACAATTAAACAGTTTCTGAGTTTAAATTCATACTACTTCATAAAGCTATTTCCTAAGACTAGTTTGCCCAAATGCTAGCCTTACTTCCAGTATTTTGCTCCTATGTAGGAATGCGAAGATGTCCCGAAGTTTCGCAGGGTTTCGGGTGGAGGCGCAGAGAATTCCTTGATCCGAACTTCGTCGTTCATGAGGAAAAGTCTCTGATCAAACAATGTGCACAGCGATTAAGTCAGAAGGAATCCGGTCACTTCTAACTTTTAATTAACTGCTTGGGCTGCAGTCGTAACGTTACTTATAATAAACAAATAAACCGGTTGTAACTCAATTGAGTGAGACGATGCAACTTAGGTACTCTTTAACATGGCCAGTGGTATATATGAAAGTGCGTTGAGTCTTCTTTCTTGCAAGGCAGACGTCGTGATTTCGGACGGTCCGATGAGCGGGGGGTATCTCTATATGTCCGTATGACGCAAGGTCCACAGACAGAGAGAGAGCGAGTTGGAGGTTTCCGGGTCACTTACAGAGTCATGGAGCCCAGTCGTGACGTAGGTCATCGCGGAAGTTGGTTGATGGGATATGTAGTTCTGGACGGGGACTGTGGCTGTCCCTACATTCCCCCTTTTGGTCTCAGGGGTATGACGGAGTTGTAGCACTGAGAGCACAGTATGGTACAGTCCACATGTCCATAGTCCTTGAGGTAACATCCTCTGTACAGTTCATGGTGTCCTGTGAAACCTGTGTAAACTCATGAGTCCTAGTAAGACAGTTGGAGGCATAGGCATTTGGGCCAATATCAGGCTGTAAGCATTTGGGCATATAATCACTCTATCTAACTAGGTCAAAATCACATCTATATAAAAAAAAAATTAAACACTACATAGTTACTTCATTTCCTATGCATAAAAAACAAGAGAAGAGAAGGAATGAAGGAAAGAAAAGAAGTATTAGTTCTTGGGTTAGTAAGCTTAATCTTCTGGAAAGGTAATAGCAGCGGGTGGACAGGATGGGCCTAACTATCATCCCCCCCCCCCTTTTGGAGTGAGGACTGTTCAAAAGGCTTGATTTGATTGCTATGGACCCATCGATATGAGAGCGTTTGATTAGGCCTGGATGTCCTAATGCGATACGCAACGGGGGGCAGTTTTCCCACGATCTCGAAAGGTCCCGACCAGTGTGGTAGGAACTTCTTTGAGACTCCTACTGGCTTGGTAAAGTTGAAGTATAGGACTTTGTCACCTATTTGATATTCGTGATGGGAGGCTTTTCAGCCGTAGTAGGCCTTTTGTCCTTTCTTGGGCTCTTTTGTTTAATCTGTTGAGGGGTCTGACCTCTTCTGTAACAGTCCTTTAACCTCAGCCAACTGGGCTTTCAAAGAATCCAGCTCTGAGCAGAACTTACCAGGTTGGTCTGAGTCACTGTGTCGGTCACCTCTACTCCTACGTGTAGAGCTACAGTCGGAGCGCTCCTGCCGTCTCTGGCCAGAGCGGGGATGATGATCTTGCTGCCAACCGCCTTGTTCCTTATGACCCTTTTCATATAATGAGCGGTTGCCATGGTCACTGTGGCCTTGCCCTCGGTCTCTCCTGGCCTTACCTTGCCGATTCTTCCACTCACCCTGATGATGGCTCGGCAAGGGGCAGTTCAGACTGGAATTTCTCCAGGTGGGTCCCCCTTTTGGAGCTTTACCTCCTTCTAAGGCTAGCGGGGGCCTGTCTGCACCCTGGAGACTAAGGGCCCTGGGTTCATCATCGTTTCTGTCTGTGGTTTTGACAATGGTCTCCCAGGTCATTTGGGCTAGTTGCCTAATTTCCCTCATTGAGTAGAAACCGTGTTGACACGTCAGTGTGACTTGAGTCCGCACGCTTGGGTGGAGGTTATGTAAGAAGAGGGATTTGAAGCCTCTATCTTCTTCCAAGCCTGGTGTGTTACTACCCTGGAAATAGGCAGTACGTAGCCATCTATAATATTCATGAGGCGCCTCAGACCGTTTGTGTTTAATTTGTAATGCACACAATGTCGCGGAGGTTTCATCCGTGTACGGCGCATATTCTTCCCTCATGTAATTGCGAAGTTTCGAATAGCTATTGCGAACGTCTGGGGGTAGCATCTCTAAAAAGGCACGAACGCTGCTACTGGAGGTCTTCCAGATCAGTTTAAGTTTCTCTCGCGTTGTGGCTTTCGGCAGGTCCATCAGGCATCGGTCAATTTCTCGCAAATAATTATTTACATTTGTTCTTTTATTGTCAGGATCGAATCGCTCAACATCTTTGGCAAGTAGGTCAATTTGCCATAAGCGAAGGATTTGGTGCCTGTCCTTGTGTGGCCTCCTTGGCTCTCCTGAGTACTCACTATCTGAGCTACTCTGGTATTGCTCCTGTTTTGCACTAGATTCAGAGCCTGATTCATCCGAAGATGGATCAGGGATACTGTAGCGCACTGACCTGGGTGTGTTATGGTTCTGGGCTTGGGATGAGCGCAGTACGGCTCCACTCTGGCTAAACGATGAAGGAGTCGTGTAGCGAGTTGATGGAGTTTGCAGGGTTCCTATGCAGTATGGAAAAGTATGGAAAAGTATGGAATTTGATTTTAGTATTTTCCAGGTCTGGAAAAGTATGGAAAATGGAAATTAGGGTATGGAGAAATATTTGTGTTTCCAGACCTTTGCCGCTACATAGTAAAATGAAGCTCAACATTCCGACATTCAGTTGAATTTTGCCAAAGAAATGTGTTGAAATGCGGAGGGAGGGAAACGGGTGTTCTGTTGTACTGGCATGCGCTCTGCCACACCCCCTGAACCTGCTTGCTTCTTGCAAGACTTTGAACAAGACGCAGGAAAACCCCCTGCTACAAAACGCCTCTTGAACATGCGTGAACACGCATCATAGCTCCAGTCAGTGTAAAAATGCTTATGGCTTATTTGGCAGTGTTGCCAGAATTTGCTAGAAAATAAGGCACATGGACCCTGAAAACAAGCGACCCAAGACAAAAAAACTGCCAACAAAAATATGAAGGCTGTGTACGCAAACGTACATATAAACTGAACAATGCTGTTATTACATTATTATTATAATTACATTACACAGAGATGCCTACTAGTACGGATTGGCCGTATTTTGGACGGAAAAGTTACGTAAATACGATGTTACGGCAAACAGTGTTATTCTGTACGGAATTATTATAAAGTCTTAAAAAATTCCAGTGAGTTGTTTTTAAATGTCCAAGCGACTTTTTCAATCCATGCGCAATTCACGGCTATTTATTTTTACGACAACCACACATGCTGTGTGTGACATGCGCAGATTCCGCACATTTGCTCGCGCCATTTTCGATACGGTAGAATGGCCATGCGTTACACCCAGTCAAAAGGGCAATGGATACGCGCACTGCAAACTGTAGAACTGACATTAACATCACTCATGGTGGTCGCGATGACTGCACGCGGCATGTCAACTACAAAAAAAAAAACCATGGAGTATGCTGAAATGGCGAGTCAGGCGGAAAGTAAATCTGGGGGTATCCAGCAGTTTTTTACGAAATCTGTGGATGAAGACACGGAACGTGACACGTGCTGAAGCGGTGATGGTTGACCTGTGCTTGGAGTTGAACTTGCCAATTAGTGCCATGAAATGTGAGTTAAACTTATTCAGTTTCTTTTTACATGTCTGATTTTTATTCACTGAAATATCAAACAGTGGCTGTACTTTAACTCAAAGTCTTTTCAGTGTTGCAAGTACAAATGTACATGTAGTATGATCAAAAACAGAATTTTATGATTAGTGCTGTTGGGATTGTGGCAAAAAATTGATCATTCCACTGTTTTAAATACAATTATAAATGTCATTTTATTCAATGTCTCTTCTGAAGCATTATGCTGAAGTATTTATATATTGGGACATTAAGATAACAATGTCGGACTCTCTTTGGCATGAAATAAGAATTTTTTATTTTTTATTTTATTAGAATCCGTAAACAGGTAGAACATTTTGCCAGGCAATATAATATAATACTTTTGAGGAGTTACATTCAATACCAATGATTGGTCGTCAACTGTAATGTCTGCAAACAGGGAACACTATTGTATTTAGAAAAATGTGATATATTGTATGCTCTAGAAATTTGTTGAGTGGAAATTCAGTTGAGATGGCTGCTCGTGTTTTGTTTATTCAATTCACACAAAACAGTACTTTTTAATAATTTAAATGTTCAACATATTGGTATATACACCTCTTTTATAATGGAAATGTGCATAAATTAATGTTACTGAAAGTCATTCCAAAATACTGAAAAATGTTTTCAAGAATACTGAAATTCAAAATTTGGGGTAGGCATCTCTGATTACATTTAGTTGTCGCCTTTATCCAAAGCCACTTAGTTATTACAGGGTACAACATGGTTACAACCTGGAGCAATGTGGGGTTAAATGCCTTGCTCAAGGGCACTGCAGCCATTACATACTGGTTAGGGTGGCCACGTCTCGGCCACGTCTGCCATCTCTTGGTATGTGGACAAAATGTGATCTACAGTGGAACTAACACAGGGCCTTCATAAAACACAATAGTAAATACAAAAAATGCCATAATGACTGTTTTCAAATTAGAAGCTTCAGTAAACTTGTGTGTGTGCACAACATACAGGGTGTCCCGAAAAAATGTATACACACTTTGAATCATTGTGAAGTAGGTGTTTATTAAAATTCATTTCATTTTCAAGGTGTAATAGAATTTACAGACATCAGTTTATTGTTTTATCACTGCCTCTAACTGATGTTTATAGTCTATGCTACGAGACCTGCAACAGTCACTGAAAGTGAATGTCCAAAAATACCAAGAGAATTGAATGTGATTTGCATTGTCAGCAGTGACTGGACCAGAATGGATGTCAGTTTGAGAACAGGCAAGGCAAGGCAAGGCAAGTTTATTTATATAGCACATTTCATACACAATGGCAGTTCAATGTGCTTTACAGAAGTAAAAACAAAAACAGTAAACAATAGAGAAATAAAATTACATAAAATAATTTTATCTTTATTCTAAAAGAATTAATTAAAAGAATTAAAAGAATTAAAAGAAAATAATAAGAATTAAACAATAGTAGAAATAAAATATTAAAATGCCAAAAAGAAAAAGAAAGAAAGAAAGAAAAAAAAGGCAGTGACTAAATAATAAACTGTCTGTAAATTCTATTACTCTTTGAAAATTACATGGATTTTAATAAACACATACAGTACTTTACAGTGATTAAAAGTGTGTCTACATTTTTTTCGGGACATCCTGTATGTGCTTGACATCTTCACACACCTGTGTTTTAATGTCTTGAAGTGTGCATCAGATACGTGTGCGTCAGAGTGGCATCCTGTATTTTGTGTAATGTGTATATATATTTATGACAAAAACAGGGCACTGATACAAATTTTAGGCCAAGCTAAATATGGTATGCATTTTGGTGGTCTGTCATAATGTGAGCACCTGTTTGACTTTCAAGTAATTCTTTTAAATGTATGAGTAGTTTGTTCGCTGAAGTCTCCAAACCTGAGAATTTGAGTATGGAAAATGTCTGGAATTTTAAATTTGAAAATGTGTAGGAACCCTGTGCAAAACACTGACTTGCTGGTATCATGTGGATGCAAAACGCTGACCTGCTGGTAGTTTGTGGAGGAGAAACTATGGCTACGTTCACACTGCAGGCTGAAGTGACTCAAATCCGATCTTTTCGCCCATATGTGACCTGTATCCGATCTTTTATTGACAATATGAACGACACAGATCCGATTTTTTCAAATCCGACCCAGGCCGTTTGGATATGTGGTGCTAATTCCGATTCCTATCCGCTCTTTTCATATGCGACTTCAGTCTGAACCGCCAGGTCGCATTCATCCGACTTACACGTCATCAACAAGCCACAAACGTCACTATTCTGCGCTGAAGTAGGCGGCGGGTCTCTCAAAAAAAGTTACAACAACATGGCGCATAATCACGGGCGCAGATATAGGGTGGGACAAGTCATATTTAAATTCACCTCGTTCGGTCCCCCCCCACTTATAGGGAGGAAAAAACGTCTATGCTGTCTTTCTTTGCATAAGGCAAACCTCACGGAAAAATCAAAAGACTAATTACCATTCGGTTTATTGAGGTGCACAGCAGTGTATACATAGTTGCAACAACTCACATAAAACAAAGACTGATATTCGGTTGGTTGAGCTGCGCAGACTGCACAGGTTGCGCGCTCGAGCTTGGTTGCTATGGTTACTAACAACAAGTTTGACAGGCATATTGGGGTTGGTTTGCTGGCAGCTTTGTCCCCCCCCAGTTTTTTGTCCCCCCCAGTTCAAAAAACGTATCTGCGCCCCTGTGCATGACATCAATGCGAGGGACGCTTCGGGCTGTGAAGGTTCTGAATCTTCTCAATGGAAGGACGCAGAGGTTAGGGAGCTGATTTCCATTTGGGGGGATGCAGCTATTCAAGCTAGATTGGATGGGTCATACCGCAACCGGGTGGTTTTACTTCCGTAAACACTGGCCATGCTCACTGCGTGTGACGTCGTCGTATCCTGCAGTGCGCATGCGGAACACTTTTAGGTCGCTTTTCGTTCATACTGAGGATCACATACAAGTCGCATATATTTGTTAATGTGAACGACCTCACAAAAAAATCGGATTTCACAAAAAAATCGGAATTGAGCATTAAGCCTTGCAGTGTGAACGTAGCGATTGACATGCTGGTAGTTTGCGGATGAGAAACGCTGACGTGCTGGTAGTTTGTGGAAGTGAAACTCCGACAGAGAGGAGGTTCAGAGGCTGACAGACTGGTGTGCTGAGAACAACTTAGCTCTGAATACTAAAAAGACCAAGTAACTGATAGTTGATTTCAGAAGACGTCAAGATGTTCATCTGCTACAGAACATAAATGGAGAAGAAGTGGAGAGAGAGTTTCGAGTTTCAGATTCCTGGGTTCACACATATCAGAGGACCTGACGTGGACATACAACACACACTGCCTCATTAAAAAAGCACAACAAAGACTTTATTTCCTGAGAACTCTCAGGAAAATCAATCTGTCCCAACAGCTGCTGATGTCCTTCTCCCGCTGTACCATTGAGAGCGTCCTCACACGCGGCATCTTGATATGGTATGGTAACAGCTCTGCAGCGGATAAGAAGGCACTGTGAAGAGTCAGAAAGACTGCAGAAAAAAATCACCAACGAGCATCTGCCTGCTCTTGAGGACATATACACGTCCCACTGCCTGCAGAAAACACACTGCATCCTAAAGGACTCATCCCACCCCGCCCATCAGCTGTTCGAATGTCTGTCCTCAGGCAAGTGTTACAGAACAAAGCACACACCACAAGATTCAAAAACAGTTTCTATCCCAAATCTATCACCACACTGAGCTCCTCTCTGAAGTCACACACATACAGTGGTGCTTGAAAGTTTGTGAACCCTTTAGAATTTTCTATATTTCTGCATAAATATGACCTAAAACATCATCAGATTTTCACACAAGTCCTAAAAGTAGATAAAGAGAACCCAGTTAAACAAATGAGACAAAAATATTATATGTGGTCATTTATTTATTGAGGAAAATGACCCAATATTACATATCTGTGAGTGGCAAAAGTATGTGAACCTCTACACTGTAAAAAAAAAAGTGCCCATCTGAACTTAAATTTTCTAGGCAACATGATGCAAGAGAATTTTGAGTTGAGATGGTCAACAGCAAAATGTACGTTGTCTTAACTAAAATGTAAACACGGAAATCCTTGTGAAGTCAACAAGGATTTCTGAGTTTCAGTGAGTTCAGCCAATGCACATTTTGCTGTTGACCATCTCAACTCAAAATTCTCTTGCATCATGTTTCCTAGAAAATTTGAGTTTACTCAACATCTCAATTGCTGTTGACCTAACGAGGATTTCTGAGTTTCAATTTGAGTTCAGCCAACGCACATTTTGCTGTTGACCATCTCAACTCAAAATTCTCTTGCATCATGTTGCCTAGAAAATTTGAGCTTACTCAACATCTCAATTGCTGTTGACCTAACGAGGTTTTCTGAGTTTTAATCTGAGTTCAGCCAATGCATTTTGCTGTTGACCATATCAACTCAAAATTCTCTTGCATCATGTTGCCTAGAAAATTTGAGTTTACTCAACATCTCAATTGCTGTTGACCCAACAAGGATTTCTGAGTTTCAATGAGTTCAGCCAACGCACATTTTGCTGTTGACCATCTCAACTCAAAATTCTCTTGCATCATGTTGCCTAGAAAATTCGAGTTTACTCAACATCTCAATTGCTGTTGACCCAACAAGGATTTCTGAGTGTACATTTTATTTCAACTAACATATTTTTGCTGTTACCAAATTATACTCTTCTTATAATCACAAATAAATATTTGCTATAACAACATGTATTTCTACATTTCATGTGATGTTATTTTCAAGTTACCTGTGCCTCAAAACATACAATAAATATTTGCATTAAAATATACTCACAAAAAAATCACTTAATCACAAATAATTGTCAAAGGTAAACACTTTTATTTGTAAGACTTTTCTTCAATAAAAAAAGTTCTCAGGCTGCATCATAGCAAAACAGAAACCTAAAAAAAAACAAATGTCACTGCTGTCATTCTCACATTAACGACTGAGTGAAAACCTTTAACCTTTACCTGAATAAAAAAAAAAGTGTAAAAAAAAAAATCTTACAGCCACCACGGGTCATTACTAAGTTTCCTAAACTAACATGTCCAAAGACTAAATAAGACTTGTAAATATAAAAAAAGTCTAGTGCAATATTTTTTTCTGTTTGTTAATAAACTGTCATTGTTGTAGCACAACTGACCAAGCCAGTCTAATAGCATAAGAACTGCTTTACACTACAACAGCACACTGCTTTACACTCAGTAAACAAATTTAAAGCTCACACTTTACAAAATGTACTAATACAATCCACTCTGCAACAATCTTTTGGCATAACTGTAAACAATGAAGACTGTAACGCAAGGCTAGAAAAAAACATTACTGTTCAAGCTTTGTTTTTAGTGACTTGATTCTGTGTGAGCATCCGGAGCCAAGGTCAAAAAACACACATTGAACAGCTTCGAAGGTGTATCTCATCGACTTTGGGTATTCCATATTCATTGCATATAGTAGTCCAAAGAGGTAGGCGAATGCAGAGGCCAGATCAGGGAGGTCGTGTAGTACAATTGCCCCTTCCAACACTAGCACAAAATCCTGGACCGTTGTTGGGGTGGCGGCACCGTCGTCTTTATAAACTGTTAAGATACCAACTGGTACACCGCGCACCACATCCTCCTTAGGATCAGTCTCCTGTAAATCAGAGACATTATTAAATACTCAGGACAGAAATTGCACTGAAATTCTGGCCAACTATGGAATGCCGCGGTCTGACCCAGGAACAATCCTTGCCATACGTACAGACATACCATAACCATTTGATGTTCCAATTTTAATTTTTAAACCGCAGAATTCCTTTAAATCTTGTTTTGATGACGGTAGAGTCTGAACACTGTACAAAGCCTCATCCAACACATCCCAAAGATTCTCAAGGAGGTTGAGGTCTGGACTCTGTGGTGGCCAATTCTTGTGGTGTAAAAATGATCATTCTCTCTGAACCATGCTTTCAAACCTTGAGCCCGATGTCATCAGTGACATCTTGGAATATGCCCTTTACATCAGGAAAAAAAAAACATTGATGGAATTACCTGCTCATTCACCATGTTCACGTAATCAGCAAATAATATAGCTGAACCTGGACCTGCCACCAAACTAATGTGACCTTACGCAGACAAACGCCAACAAGACCTCAGGATGTCTTGACATACATTTTTTAATAAATGAGAATCATCTCATTGTGGTTCAGGGGAACGAGACATTTCTACACATGGATTGGCCACCAGAGTCCTGACCTCAGCCTCATTGCACTCACTGGGCACAGCATTCAAACTCTACCAGCCTGTGTAAGACACCTGTGTATGTAATCACCACACTCTCACTCCAGATCATGGTTACCAAAGTAGTCCAGTTAAAAGCAGCTACATATATTTCTGCACTTGAAACGTTTTCTCAGTGATAACCTGGTGATTGAGAAACCAGAACATTTATCTCTGAATGCCTGGAGATGGAGCTATCTGTAGAATACATCGCCTGTCATGTTACAATACCCCCCTGTAAAACTTAGGAAAATATGTTTGTGAATGGGACTCGGGTCAATATCATCACCTGGTGCTGAACAAGAGAATTGCTCCGTTTGTAAAATATTGTCAAAATTCAGACCAACGGGAATTCGGGGCAGGTTGGTAAGAAGGAGAGACTGACAGTTAAATCAGACAACTGAAATAGAGACATTCACTTACCAAACAGTTGAGGAAAAACTTGGACGCATCCTTGCGGATGAAGATGGGTAGTCCTCTGAGAGCTACTGTCTTTCGGTGAGACACAATGTCCCTTGTCTAATGATCTCACAGAGAGAGAGAGAGAGAGAGAGAGAGAGAATGGTCCTCAATCCAGCATCCCAACACCTCAAAGTGTGTAAATAAACTGCAAAATTCAAACCTAGTTATGAAATGTGAGACTTCTGCGTTTAGTGATTGGACAACTTCATTTACTCTACTACAGACTTGTATGAAGCTCATGTGAGATTTTATGACCCATTAATTCAGAAAACCAGGCAAGTCTAAGACAGGGGGTTACATACATTCGATCTAAATCAATGTACTCACCTCTTCGTCAAGTTGATCCAGTAGGGCTTCCATCGCTGAACCAAAGGCTGTCTTCCTAGCCTGGTAGAGTTTTAATAGACGATTGGCATACTTGTCAAGGGATGCACGGAAAGTCACTAGGAGATCCTTGCTTGTGATTCGATTGAATTCTTCACATATCTGTAAATGTGAAAATAATGTCCATTAGTTCATAGCCTTTCCCCACCCATTTTACTTACAAAATGTTGATATATTTAATGTCTTTTCCATTGTGTTCATCATGAACAAATGTATCATATACAGTGCATTACAGAATTGAGTACACCATTCAACACTCTTGGTCTCATCAGAGACAAACAGACTAAGGATATGGATTACTGGAACTTCCATGCCAGTAGAAAGGGTGTGTGAAATCCCAAGATTTTAACAGGTTTTCAATAATCATACAATAGGATAGGACCTTAAATACATTTCATATGGTAAAGCCTTACCTCCCCCGGTGAAAACAGAGCAGGCCATCTCTCCTGGACCTCAGACACCATAGGCTGCATCTCCACAATTTCCTTACGGCGTAGGGAAAAGGTCAAACTCATCTTCATCCTCATCTCGGCCGTGTTCTTGTTTTTTTTTTGAATTCTTCCACTAGAGCAAGCCGCTCCTCTTCAAGTGTATTGTCATCATGATGGTCAGGGTAGTCTGGGATGTGATTCACTTCTCCCCTTTTGGCTTTTTTGAGAGTGAATGGGCTATCTTCCCCATCTCCTTGTCGCCTTTTCCTGTTCACATCCACCTCATTGCATCCTGCCTCACGCAGTTTTGCCCTGTAGTTGCCAAGCTTGTACTTGAGACTCACAAGCCAAGCATTGTAGCCGGTTATGCTGTCCGTGTCTCTTAGGCATGGATACTTGAGTACCAGAGCAGATACAACTGATACAAGTTCATCTTTGGCAGGGTAGCCTCCTCTGAGGTCAAAAATGGCCTGTACAAGTTTATCCAAAATTTCTGTTTTTATAGCTCTGCTCACCTCAAGAGCCTTCTTTTCATTTGCATAGACCTCATTTCCTTTCCGCAATTTTAGCTCAACGTCATAAGAGAGTTTTGGGATGGGAAATGGAGAGGGCCACTTCCTGTCCTCTCTCAGTGGGCTCCTGACACCGTCTGTTTGGAGAGAAGAGCAGGGCCTGGAATCATCTGAATGTAAGCTTGCTGTGTCCAAGGAGGAGATTGATCCAGAGATGGGGCCATCAGATTGGTCGCAAGCAGAAGAGGGGAGGGAAGAAGTCCACATAGTATGTAGGACAGCATGCCCTTCTGGCAACTCTGACATTGTGGTCAACAGGCATAAAGAATTTCCAAAATCAGGGTCTTCAAAATGAAGTGTGAATTCTCTCTCAAGCTGAAGACTTTCTTTAATCACCTCCATCAGCTGGTCCACAGATTCTGGTATTTCTTCCAGCTTGAGTTGTCTAGCTTCTTTGGGGGAGAGGATTATCCTAAGAATCAAACCCTGGAAACTTGGCAAAAAGCAGAGACCAGATTTACCACCACCACTAAGTCACTTATTTCAAACTACATATATAGTATACTACATACATGTATATGTATACTATACAGTATACAGCTCTGAAAAAAAAATAAGATACCATTTCAAAAGTCAGTTTTTCTGATTGTACAAGTTATAGGCATGTGTTTGAGTGAAATTAATATTTTTGTGTCATTCTATAAATTTAAGACAGAATTTCCTCCGAATTTTAAATGCAAATACTGTCATTTAGAGCTTTTATGTAGAGAAAATGACATGGTGTTTTTCAGACCTCAAAATGCAAGGAAAACAAGATTATGTTCACTTCATGATAGTAACGTTTTGACTTAGGAAGAGTTCAGATATAAATATAATAACCCTGATTTTTAATCACAGCTTTCATTTGATTAAGCTTTCATGTTTCACGTTCTCCACCAGTCTTTCATATTGTTCTTGGAAGACGTCATTTCTCTGCTGGTAAAACAATTCAAGTTGCTCATATTTGTCTGATGGCTTGTGACCATCCATCTCCCTCCCCTACATTTCAGGGGTTTTCCATGAGGCTTAGGCCTGGAGATTGGGCTGGCCATGACAATCTTGATCTGTTGGTCCTCCATCCACACTTTGATTGACAGAGTTGCATGGCTTTGAGCATTGTCTTGCTGGGGAAAAAACGGTCCTCAGAGTTGGGGGACATTGTCAGAACAGAGGGAAGCAAGTTTTCTTCCAAGATAACTTTGTATGTGATTTCAGTCACACATAATTTGCAAAGACATTTGTTCAATTCCAGCCTTGCTGAAGCACCCCCAGATCGTCAAGAATATTTGGCCAAATTTCACATCAAGAAAACACCTCATCATTTAATGGTTAGATGGAGACCTGGAGAGGCTTACAAATCAGTGTCTCACACTTGCTGTGAAATTTGGCAGAGAGTCAGTGATGATCGCAGAGTGCCTCAGCAAGGCTGGAATTGGGCAGATTCATCTTTGCAAAGGACGTGTGACAGAAGCCATATACAAAGCTATCTTGGAAGAAAACTTGATTCTTAATATGCTAACGATGTCCCAAAACTCTTTTTTTAGCAGGACAATGTTCCAAGCCATGCAGCTTGCTGAATCAATGTGTAAATGGAGGACCACCAAATCAAGACTGTCATGGCTAGTCTAATCTCTAGACCTGAACCTCACTGAAAACCTCTGGAATGTAATAAAGAGGAAGATAGATGGACACAAGCCATCAAACAAAACTGAGAAACTTAAAGTTTTGCACCAGGAGTGGAATAGTCATCCAAGAACAATGTCAAAAACTGGTAGAGGACATGCTGAGATGCATGAAAGCTGCATGTATTATTTATTATCATTGTGTATTATTTATTATCATCATTGTGTATTGTTTTGACCATGTCATTTTCTGCAAATAAAGGCAATAAATTTACAATTTTTACATTTGAATTTTGGAGGAAATGTTTTGAATGAAATACAAATATTCACTTTACTCAAACACATACGTATCATAAGAGATCTGAAAATCAGAAAATCTGTTAATTTTGAAGTGGTCTCTTAAATAAAGGGAACACCAAAGCAAAGCAATGCAAGTCCAAGTCAATCATCCTTCTGTAATATCAGCCTGTCCAGTTAGGAAGCAATACTCATTGTGAATCCATTTTGCCTACTGTTGTGCAAATTTAACAAGCAATGGGTAGCAATTAGAGGTAATAACCAAAAAAATGCCCCAAACATTATTCTGCTATGTTGGCCACCGACCATCTCTTTTTTTCATCCTTTCTGACTGATCTTTGGTCATATGCACATTTTGACAGTTCCACACCACTGTGGTTACAGTGAGAGTGTCTATCACCCACTGAATTTGCTTAGCTAGTGGTACTCAAAGATGTGTGCTGTGGCAAGGTTTTGCCAGCACAGCGCATGGAGGGGATAACAGGAGCATGTCTCTGGACACTGTGCTGGTGGACGCAGCAAAACCTTGCTACAGCACACATTAATGTACCATCTCTGATGAGTACCACTAGCTAAGCAAATTCAGTGGGTGATAGACACCGCCTCACAATACCTACAGGGGTGTGAAACTATCAAAATGCACATGTGACCAAGAAATTAGCCTGAGTAGATGAAAAAAAGAGAAATGGTATGTGAACACCAAAGAAGAATAACTTTTTTGGGGTGTTTTTTTTTAATATTACCTCTATTTTTCTATCCATTTTTTGTTAAAGTTGCACAATAGTAGGCAAATTAAATTCAAAATGAGTGTTGTTTACTAACTGAATAGGCTGATATAAAATGTGAAGTATGAGGTAAGATTGACTTGGAGTTGCATTGCTTTGTTTTATGTGTATATGTATATGATGTATGACAAGCAACATACCATTTTCAGTTTAATTGAGGAGGAAAGTTGTTGCAGTCACCATTAATTTCCCACCAACTTTATAGAGAGGCAGAGGATGGTAATCAGTCAGTTCATCTGGAGCCAAGACCCTAAATTCAGAACAGTGCTGTTCAACAACTTCATAAGATCTCAAGTGTTGAATGTACCATGAGGAGAGCGTTTTACAAATGAATGTTACTTCCTCTTTGTGGACAAGAATGTGTACAATCTTATGGAACTCTGGTAATCCACTGCAGTGCCCAGATGATAAAATCATGCCCTCAGCATACTGTGTACCATGCAAATGTACCATTTTAGACAGAAACACTGTGTGAAGATTTGGGTACTTTTCCTCAATTTTGGTCTGAAGTGACGAGTCCAATTCTGAAACCTTAACCCTGTCCACTTTTTCCACATAGAGCTTAGCTTTGAAAAGGGTTTGACTGTCTAAATGGTAGGCCAACATCTGTTGGTGTTTTGAGGATAGAGTGAGAAGCACATTTTTCCAATTCTTTGTGTCACGAACCACCTGTTTAAAAAAGCTGTGTTTGGCCTCGTATCGCATCGTCCAAAAATCCACCAACGGCCCATAACAGCGAACTAAATAGGGGTAATGGTCAATATAGTGATGTTTTGGCTTAAGTCTGAAGTCTGGAAAGGTACTTGTCAACAACTTGCGGTGATCCTGCAGTTTAGAAGTCAAATAGCACAGTGCTTCCTCTTAGGGTATTAGGCAGAAAAAGAAATTTACCAGTCAAAAATAATATTTTATATAATCCTGATAAGCGCCGCAGGTGCGAAGACGAGCGCCGCAGGCGCGAAGTCCCTCTAGGGGGGTCTGGGGGCATGCCCCCCCAGAAAATTTTTGAAATTTAGACTTCATTTCCTGCATTCTAGGACATTTTCAGGGTGAAATGGCGTGTAATTTTTGATCAGAAATATTGCATATTTTTACTTTGTATTTTTTTCAGTTTCACTCCTGAATGTATCAGATGTATGTATGGTGTTTGATTTGGTAACAAAAGTGAAAAGAAAATAAACAACAATGAATTGTATATAATCTTTTGATCTAGTTACAGTATTTAATAAAAAAAAAAAAACCAACAGTATTCTATTTTACCATACCCCAATGAACCCCCCTTGTTAATCAATGTATCACACATACCTTTTCTGTCTTTTTGTGGAAAAACGAATCAGTTTTTGTCACATTCAATTTGGGGCGTTTGTTGGGATTCATCTTGATCCAGAAGAGTGAGTCAGCAAAAAAAAATGCGGTTCTCCCGCCAAGAAAGAGGAAACTACAACGCAGGGTGTTTGGCAATTTTCGACCAATCAGAATTCGCGATTTATTCAGTCCGCATGTTACAAGATTCAGTGCGGGCCAAAATGGCGGAAACGATGAAATATTCTGATTTTTCATTTCAAGTTTTCAGTATTTTTCGTATTAAACTGTGTTTCTTACGATTTGTAAATGATGGCGGAACCACACACGGACTGGCCATCGGGAGTAGCGGGAGTTTTCCCAGTGGGCCGGTGGTTCAGTGTGGGCCAGCGGAGAAAAAAAAACAAAAAAACAGTTGCGCGCTGGCCTTTAATATGATAAGCAATGTTAACAGTTTCTTTAACAAACTGTTAACATTGCTTATCATATTAAAGGCCAGCGCGCAACTGTAATAAGCAATGTTAACAGTTTGTTAAAGAAACTGTTAACATTGCTTATCATATTAAAGGCCAGCGCGCAACTGTTTTTTTTTTTTTTTCTCCGCCGGCCCACGCTGAACCACCAGCCCACCGGGAAAACTCCCGCTACTCCCAATGGCCAGTCCGTGTGTGGGCGGAACATAACTGGATTTATCGGATGACATGTGGGAGTATTCATGTGCGAAAATTTTCGGCATTATCGTCCGTTTCAGTATCCGTCTGTGTGTATACTTGCCCGTTGAAATCGGCAATTGCCCGTCAAATTTACGGGTGGACGGGTCTCTGCCTAATACCTTACTTCCTCTGACAGTGTGTGTGAAACAACAATTTCAACAATTTCCTTAAGGTCCATTAAAATCTCCCAAGCAGGCTCTTGTTGTGGTATCTTGGATCCAATAATGAAAGGGAGCAAGCGCAATAATGTCCAGTTTTCGTGTCCATTACCACCAATGCTTCCTTTCTCAAAACTTGCCTTTGAAATTTTGTGTGGTTTGTTTACTTTGTCTGTGTACCTGTAGGGAAATGACTTTATGCAGTCATTTAGTGAATCAAGTGTAAGGACGCCTTTTGATATCAAATGTTTCAAGCACAAAGACAACTCAACTGGAATAACCCCCTCAAAAAAATCATGCAAGATATCTGGAGGGTAGCCATTGACTGGATGAAAGAACAGAAGATGCTTTCCAAGTACACACTCCCTTTTCACGCCATTAATGCTTTGGATGCCCTCGTTTTGCCTCCGTTCCTCTAAAAAAGTGTTATGCCCATCAACATCCCTCAGTTGAAAGTCCTGAACATTTGTTGTGGCAATTTGGTCTTTACTTAATAAACAAAATCGGCAGAATTTCTCAACAATAAAACTTTCACAAAATCCTGCAAGACCATGTGCGCCAAGATTATCAGCACACACACAGAATACAGCACACTTTACAAACTGGTCCAGTACTTCAACATAAACTCCCTCTTGTTCTAGATGCTTGATCTCATTAATCAATGGCTCAAAAAACTTTTCATTACCATATTGTTTTACATCAACATTTTTACCAAGGAGAGCTAGTTGAATTGAAGGGAGATTGGATCGGAACTTGGCAGGTAGATTTAAAACAACCCAATATACGGCTGTGATCTTATGGATCTTTCTAGAGGTGCCTAGCGGATTGCATATCTCGAAATCATCGGTGTACAATGCCAAACTAATACAATGGGCCTCGTGTCCTAGTAACTCATTTTCTTTGTAATTCTTCCCATCTTGAAAAGACTTGTAGAGGCCAGGTAGAGGGTCTCGATCAAATACAATTCTGTCTAAAAAATCTGCCTGCCTAAACAAAACCTCAAGTACCTTATGGATCGATACATAAACAAAACTTTTATTATGAGATGAATTGTAAAGATATTCTGTGGGCTGTATCACTGAAAAGTGTTCATTGAAATATGAATTTCTGCGATAATCTGTAGAAAGAAGACCTTTCTTTGATGTTGCTGATAACAGAGGATTATTATCAACTAGAACATTAGAAATATCTTTCAAAATCAAATCACTTACTTCAATGTTATGCCTTAAAAGGACCTCTTTAACACTTTCCACAGCCTTGGCAGTAGAAATAGACAGAATGTTATGCAAATCCTCTACAATAATCTGAGTTGCACTTCTAGAAATATGCAACACTGTTTGCATAGACAGAAACAGAGCAGCTAATTTGTGTTTAAGCGTCTCATTATCCACATTTTCCTCAACCTCAACAACATAGTCCTCAACGTCACTTGCACTCACATTATCCTGTGATGACACTTCAAAATCAACTTGCTCACCATTTGAAGTGCTGCTTCTTACTGTGGTTCGATAATCTTGAAGTGAGCAATTTCTATGATTTCGACTTCTATGGGAGGTAAATGTCGGACGAATGTTAGTTTTAAAGGTGCATCCACGTATGGGACATTGCACAGTTTCTTGATTCTTTAAGTGGTGTGCAAGATGTTTAAAAAAAGTCTTTTCGCTGCATGACTCACTGAAGTCACATAGCTCACATCGGAATATTGAACTTGGTGTATTTACTGTCCGTCTGTGTGACCTGGAAAGGTGTGATCTTAGCGCACCAGGTGTTTTGAACACACAAATGCACCCTGTGTGAATGCACGGCCAGTTAGCACCTTTGTGATGAAGCCGAAAATGTTTCAGTAGCAATTCTTCAGATGAACTCTCAAATTTGCAGAATTTGCACAGCATAGAATCTTCTCCTGAAACACCAGAACATAAAAAAAATGTTAACGAGTTTTTCTTGGACTCAGATTAAGTTTGGTTGAGGTTCTTTTTTCTGATGGAAAAATCTGTGTTCCATGCACAGTGTTAAACTTGAATTTGTGTCTTGAATCAAGGTGTTAAACTTGAATCTGTGAACCTAGCCCACGTGGTCTTAACTTAATGCCTGTTGTAGGTTCAGGTAATATAACAGTTTCAGAGCTTGATAAATGCTGTGAGTAGTCGACAGTAGGCTGTTTTACTGTCCAATAATGTGATTATTTAGGCTACTTTTCTTACATTTTCAAGGTCTATGGATATTATTGTTAAGCTTACTTGTGCTTCTTGGTTAATGATACTGGATTGCAAAATTGAAATCGACATGTGAACATGCTCATCTTACTTCAAAATCTTTCAGTCAGGAACGCGCAGTACAGCAAGCTTGACACCTTTTATACAATTCTAAGGTGGAACAGCACCTGCGCCAAGTCATGCATGAAGATCCTGTCTACAATACTATCTTCCCTGCAAACGTTCGCTCACAGTGCCATACACGGTAGCACTAGTGCAATTTCTGTCAAATGTAGGACTGTCACCTCAAAACTCTGCGGTGTTATTGTAGGAGTACTACATTGAATCCAACATGAAAATTACTCCATTCAAAATTTTGTATAGCTAATGTGGTGAACGTGACTAGCGACGCTAACACCAGCTAACAATACCTATTTGGCTATCAAAGTTCGTTGCAGACATATACATTCACAATAACTGATTTATTTAGTCCTACAGTAACACACAATGACGAGCACATACCGTCTTGTAAAACAAACAAAGAACAAACATGCACTACTTACCGTGAAAGACAACCAATATTTCTGGGTTGACCTGCACCTTAATCCGACCTTCATCCAAATTGCCCCTGCACAATGGTGTGGAAACCCCATACAGCATTCCAGCACGTTCTACCAAAGTCAGTCCATTCAGACTGACTTTGGTCAGTCCCAAAATACGTCATGTGTTCTACCAACAAGGATACCAACATGCAGTGTTGCAGCATGTCACAGCTAGTTCTACCAACAAGGATATCTTTGATATGTAGATGTTAAAATTCTTGTTTGCTCAACTTGATATCATGATGAGAAAAATTGTGTTGGGTTGACTTGATTTAGTTGTTTGTAGGTGAAAATGAAATTTCTGACGCGAATGAAATGTAAAATCTATGTTCTATCAACAACCACCTGTGATATTTTTTACAGTGTAGGATGAGCAGTTAATTTGAAGGTGAAATTAGAGTCAGGTGTTTTCAATCAATGGGATGACAATCAGGTGTGAGTGGGCACCCTGTTTTATTTAAAGAACAGGGATCTATCAAAGTCTGATCTTCACAACACGTTTTGGAAGGGCATCATGGCACGAACAAAGGAGATTTCTGAGGACCTCAGAAAAAGTGTTGTTGATGCTCATCAGGCTGGAAAAGGTTACAAAACCATCTCTAAAGAGTTCGGACTCCACCAATCCACAGTCAGACAGATTGTGTACACATGGAGGAAATTCAAGACCATTGTTACCCTCCCCAGGAGTGGTCGACCAACAAAGATCACTCCAAGAGCAAGGCGTGTAATAGTCAGCGAGGTCACAAAGGAGCCCAGGGTAACTTCTAAGCAACTGAAGGCCTCTCTCACAATTGCTAATGTTAATGTTCATGAGTCCACCATCAGGAGAACACTGAACAACAATGGTGTGCATGGCAGGGCTGCAAGGAGAAAGCCACTGCTCTCCAAAAAGAACATTGCTGCTCATCTGCAGTTTGCTAAAGATCACGTGGACAAGCCAGAAGACTATTGGAAAAATGTTTTGTGGATGGATGAGACCAAAATGGAACATTTTGGTTTAAATGAGAAGCGTTATGTTTGGAGAAAGGAAAACACTACATTCCAGCATAAGAACCTTATCCCATCTGTAAAGCGTGGTGGTGGTAGTATCATGGTTTGAGCCTGTTTTGCTGCATCTGGGCCAGGATGGCTTGCCATCATTGATGGAACAATGAATTCTGAATTATACCAGTGAATTCTAAAGGAAAATGTCAGGACATCTGTCCATGAACTGAATCTCAAGAGAAGGTGGGTCATGCTGCAAGACAACGACCCCAAGCACACAAGTCGTTCTACCAAATAATGGTTAAAGAAGAATAAAGTGAATGTTTTGGAATGGCCAAGTCAAAGTCCTGACTTTAATCCAATGGAAATGTTGTGGAAGGACCTGAAGCGAGCAGTTCATGTGAGGAAACCCACCAACATCGCAGAGTTGAAGCTGTTCTGTACGGAGGAACGGGCTAAAATTCCTCCAAGCCGGTGTGCAGGACTGATCAACAGTTACCGCAAACGTTTAGTTGCAGTTATTGCTGCACAAGGGGGTCACACCAGATACTGGAAGCAAAGGTTCACATACAGTTAGGTCCATAAATATTTGAACAGAGACAACATTTTTCTAATTTTGGTTCTGTACATTACCACAATGAATTGTGAACAAAACAATTCAGATGCAGTTGAAGTTCAGACTTTCAGCTTTAATTCAGTGGGTTGAACAAAATGATTGCATAAAAATGTGAGGAACTAAAGCATTTTTTAAACACAATCCCTTCATTTCAGGGGCTCAAAAGTAATTGGACAAGTTAAATAATTGTAAATAAAATGTTCATTTCTAATACTTGGTTGAAAAGCCTTTGTTGGCAATGACTGCCTGAAGTCTTGAACTCATGGACATCACCAGAAGCTGTGTTTCCTCCTTTTTAATGCTCTGCCAGGCCTTTACTGCAGCGGTTTTCAGTTGCTGTTTGTTTGTGGGCCTTTCTGTCTGAAGTTTAGTCTTTAACAAGTGAAATGCTGCTCAATTGGGTTGAGATCAGGTGACTGACTTGGCCATTCAAGAATATTCCACTTCTTTGCTTTAATAAACTCCTGGGTTGCTTTGGGTTTATGTTTTGGGTCATTGTCCCAGGGGCGCAGATAGGAATTTTGAACTGGGGGGGACTGAGCTGTCAGCAAATGATTCCATTTTGTGTGTGTGTATGTGTGTGTATATATATATATATATATATATATATATATATATATATATATATATATATATATATATATATACACACACACTACCATTCAAAAGTTTGGGGTTACTTTGAAATGTCCTTGTTTTTGAAAGAAAAGCACTGTTCTTTTCAATGAAGATCAGTTTAAACTAATCAGAAATCCACTCTATACATTGCTAATGTGGTAAATGACTATTCTAGCTGCAAATGTCTGGTTTTTGGTGCAATATCTCCATAGGTGTATAGAGGCCCATTTCCAGCAACTCTCACTCCAGTGTTCTAATGGTACAATGTGTTTGCTCATTGCCTCAGAAGGCTAATGGATGATTAGAAAACCCTTGTACAATCATGTTAGCACAGCTGAAAACAGTTGAGCTCTTTAGAGAAGCTATAAAACTGACCTTCCTTTGAGCAGATTGAGTTTCTGGAGCATCACATTTGTGGGGTCGATTAAATGCTCAAAATGGCCAGAAAAATGTCTCGACTATATTTTCTATTCATTTTACAACTTATGGTGGTAAATAAAAGTGTGACATAACATTTTAACATAGCCTATGGAAATCCAAAGTTTGCACATTATCATCACGCACAGAAATTGCAAAACTGCAAAACTAGTTTTAAAACCGCTAAGTTCCAACTGTTAACCATAGCGAGAGGCTGGGCTACGTGTGTGTGTGTAAAGTGTAAACCAGTGCATCCTGACTTTCTAACTATGCCTGTGTGTTGCGTGAGCGGCAGTCAGTCAACAACTCTTCGCAAAGTTTCCTTATGAAACAATATGCTCGCTGAAATGATGGCAGGGAACGCCAGATTAAACATTAAAACTGCCTTCTGAGCACTGTATCTACAGGCTACCACCGAAAGAAGGAGGCTACCAGAAAGGCTTCTCTACTCCGTACGATTTTACTTTCACTACGACATTACTTTGAACAGACGATCAAAAAATTGCAAGGTGATATGATAAAGTAAGGCACAGTTTACTTCCAGTCGCGTTTTTTTTTTTTTAAACGATGCAATCATTTTCTGCCTTTTGGCACCCTTCATCATGCCGTGTTGGGGTCCTGAACTAGGAGGCGCTGTCCCCGATATGCCTGTCAAACTTGTGGGTAACCATAGCAACCAAGCTCGAGCTCGCAACCCGTGCAGTCTGCGCAGTTGCAGCTGTCTGTACTGCTGTGCACCTCAATAAACCGAATGGTAATTAGTCTTTTGATTTTTCCGTGAGGTTTGCCTTATGCAAAGAAAGACAGCATAGACATTTTTTCTTCCCTATAAGTGGGGGGGACCAAACGAGGTGAATTTAAATCTGGGTGGGACGAATCCCCCCGTCCCCCCCTCTATCTGCGCCCGTGCATTGTCCATCTGTATTATGAAACGCCGACCAATCAGTTTGGCTGGATTTGAGCACACAGTATGTCTCTGAATACCTCAGAATTCATCCGGCTGCTTCTGTCCTGTGTCACATCATCAATAAACACTAGTGACCCAGTGCCACTGGCAGCCATGCATGCCCAAGCCATCACACTGCCTCCGCCGTGTTTTACAGATGATGTGGTATGCTTTGGATCATGAGCTGTACCACGCCTTCACCATACTTTTTTCTTTCCATCATTCTGGTAGAGGTTGATCTTGGTTTCATCTGTCCAAAGAATGTTCTTCCAGAACTGTGCTGGCTTTTTTAGATAATTGCAAGGATTTATTCTTGATCTCAGTTTAACCAAGAAGGTATTAACTTATTTGTAACCTTTTGTTCTTATATGCTCTACTGACATGTGCAAATATTTTGTGGAACATTCCATTGCCCTGTGCTATCTTAAGAACAGGCTGTGCATCAGAGATGTCTGAACATTTTGCTTATTATTGCATACCATTGCGATAACGTGTCCTGCTCTGCTGCAGATAACTTGCAAGGTCTCCTCACTCGCACGCAGTCTGCACCCACACACACACACACACACACATATATATATAATATAATATATATATAATATATATATATATATATATATATAATCTGTTTTCTCTTCATTTTCTGGGGAATTGTGAATAAAGACTGTGAAACTATGGGGTTCCTGTCTTGTTTCGCGATTTGCCCCAGAGCTCTGGGTGACACGAGGGGACCGATCTCGAGTCACTGTAAAAGCTTAAAGGAATAAATCCATCCATCCATCCATGATCTATGCCACTTATCCATTACGGGTCGTGAGGCAGCTGGAGCCAATCCCAGCTGGCTTCAGGTGACCCTTATGAAAAAATCCTATAGTTATATACTATAGTTATACTATAGTCATCGTGACTATAGTATTTTGATGGTATTTTCGTCACTATAGGACTATACTATAGTAATACTATAGTTCTGGAGACTATAGTATTACAGACTATAGTTATACTATAGTTTTAGAAACTATACCGTAGTTCTCTAGATTATAGTAATGCTATAGTTCGCCAGACTATAGTCTTACTATAGTCAGATAACTATAGTATTACTATAGTTCGAGTACTATAATATTACAATAGTCAGATAACTATAATATTACTATAGTCTGGAGAACAATAACACACACACACCCCTTCACGCTCCCTCACTGTCACTCACTCTCTCTCTGTCTCACACACACACACACACACACACAATAAAACAACAACGTGCCCCTTTAAAGCTGTAGGCATGGTGTGTAAATCAAATGGTGCTAACCCTCCAGAAATCCATTTTAATTCCAGCTTTAATGTGACAAAACAGAACAAACACCGTGGGGTGAATACTTTTGCAAGACACTGTATCTGTTCAGTGTTGGCTTGAATTAACCCTGAGGTTAATGTGACCCTGTTATTGTTCCCTACACCCGGAGGTGCCCTCTGTGGGGGGGCTTTGGCTCGTTCGCCCAAAAACTAAAGGCAACTAAATATCAAGCGGAGCAAAGAAAAGCTGCACATCATGAAACAAACCAAAACACACACAAAAATATAAAATCACCATCATAAAAATACAGATCTCATAACATTCAGCAATAATCCCTGTTCCTACAGCCACACCTGTGGGATTGTTAAAGAGTGTGATGAAGGTGTTGGGTCTGAGTGCAGATCAGTGTTAGTGAGTGTGATTACTAACAGAGAGCACGAGCTGATGGGACTGAAACAAACACAAAGCTGTCTGAAAGTGTAAAGCAGTGAATGAAGAGAGCAGAGCCGCTGCATTTTATTTCATTCAATCCAAATTCGCTCATTTTTATAAATAATTCCTGTTCAGTTTCTCTGGGTTTTGAGATTAAACAGTGTTTTGTCACTTTTTCACTGTTCCTGGGTGATGAGAGCAGGGGGTGTGGGTTATGGGTGTGTGGGTGTGTGGGTTATGGGTGTGAGGGTTATGGGTGTGTGGGTAATGGGTGTGAGGGTTATGGGTGTGTGAGTGTGTGGGTTATGGGTGTGAGGGTTATGGGTGTGAGGGTGTGTGGGTTATGGGTGTGAGGGTTATGGGCGTGAGGGTGATGGGTGTGTGGGTTATGGGTGTGTGGGTTATAGGTGTGTGGGTTATGGGTGGGTAGGTGTGAGGGTTATGGGTGTGTGGGTTATAGGTGTGAGGGTGATGGGTGTGTGGGTTATAGGTGTGAGGGTTATGGGTATGTGGGTTATGGGTGTGAGGGTGATGGGTGTGTGGGTTATAGGTGTGAGGGTTATGGGTGTGGGGGTTATAGGTGTGTGGGTTATGGGTGTGTAGGTGTGAGGGTTATGGGTGTGTGGGTTATGGGTGTGTGGGTAATGGGTGTGAGGGTTATGGGTGTGTGGGATATGGGTGTGTGGGTGTGTGGGTTATGGGTTTGTGGGTGTGAGGGATATGGGTGTGTGAGGGTTATGGGTGTGTGGGTGTGAGGGTTATGGGTGTGAGGGTTATGGGTGTGTGGGTGTGAGGGATATGGGTGTGTGTGGGTTATGGGTGTGTGGGTAATGGGTGTGAGGGTTATAGGTGTGTGGGTTATGGGTGTGTGGGTTATAGGTGCGTGGGTAATGGGTGTGAGGGTTATGGGTGTGTGGGATATGGGTGTGTGGGTGTGTGGGTTATAGGTGTGTGGGTTATGGGTGTGTGGGTTATAGGTGCGTGGGTAATGGGTGTGAGGGTTATGGGTGTGTGGGATATGGGTGTGAGGGTTATGGGTGTGTGGGTGTGAGGGTTATGGGTGTGTGGGATATGGGTGTGAGGGTTATGGGTGTGTGGGTGTGAGCATTATGGGTGTGTGGGTTATAGGTGTGAGGGTTATGGGTGTGGGGGTTATAGGTGTGTGGGTTATGGGTGTGTAGGTGTGAGGGTTATGGGTGTGTGGGTTATAGGTGTGTGGGTTATGGGTGTGTGGGTTATAGGTGTGTGGGTAATGGGTGTGAGGGTTATGGGTGTGTGGGATGTGGGTGTGGGGGTTATAGGTGTGTGGGTTATGGGTGTGTAGGTGTGAGGGTTATGGGTGTGTGGGTTATAGGTGTGTGGGTTATGGGTGTGTGGGTTATAGGTGTGTGGGTAATGGGTGTGAGGGTTATGGGTGTGTGGGATGTGGGTGTGAGGGTTATGGGTGTGTGGGTGTGAGCATTATGGGTGTGTGGGTTATAGGTGTGAGGGTTATGGGTGTGGGGGTTATAGGTGTGTGGGTTATGGGTGTGTAGGTGTGAGGGTTATGGGTGTGTGGGTTATAGGTGTGTGGGTTATGGGTGTGTGGGTTATAGGTGTGTGGGTAATGGGTGTGAGGGTTATGGGTGTGTGGGATGTGGGTGTGTGGGTTATGGGTGTGTGAGGGTTATGGATGTGTGGGTGTGAGGGTTATGGGTGTGTGGGTTATAGGTGTGTGGGTTATGGGTGTGTGGGTGTGAGGGATATGGGTGTGTGTGGGTTATGGGTGTGAGGGTTATGGGTATGTGGGTTATAGGTGTGTGGGGGTTATGGGTGTGTGGGTGTGTGGGTTATGGGTGTGTGGGTGATGGGTGTGTGGGTTATGAGTGTGAGTGTGTGGGTTAAGGGTGTGTGGGTTATGGGTGTGTGGGTTATAGGTGTGAGGGTTATGGGTGTGGGGGTTATAGGTGTGTGGGTTATGGGTGTGTAGGTGTGAGGGGTATGGGTGTGTGGGTTATGGGTGTGTGGGTTATAGGTGTGTGGGTTATGGGTGTGAGGGTTATGGGTGTGGGGGTTATAGGTGTGTGGGTTATGGGTGTGTGGGTGTGAGGGATATGGATGTGTGAGGGTTATGGGTGTGTGGGTGTGTGGGTTATGGGTGTGAGGGTTATGAGTGTGTGAGTGTGTGGGTTATGGGTGTGTGGGTGATGGGTGTGTGGGTTATGAGTGTGAGTGTGTGGGTGATGGGTGTGTGAGTGTGTGGGGTGTGGGTGATGGGTGTGTGGGGTGTGGGTGATGGGTGTGTGAGTGTGTGGGTTATGGATGTGTGAGTGTGTGGGTTATGAGTGTGTGGGTGATGGGTGTGTGAGTGTGTGGGTTATGGGTGTGAGGGTGATGGGTGTGTGAGTGTGTGGGTTATGGGTGTGTGGGTTATGGGTGTGTGGGTGATGGGTGTGTGGGTTATGGGTGTGTGGTTGATGGGTGTGTGGGTTATAGGTGTGTGGGTGTGTGGGTGTGGGTTATGGGCGGTGTGGGTTATGGGGGTGTGTGAGTTATGGGTGTGTGGGTTATGGGTGTGTGGGTGATGGGTGTGTGGGTTATGAGTGTGAGTGTGTGGGTTAAGGGTGTGTGGCTGATGGGTGTGTGAGTGTGTGGGGTGTGGGTGATGGGTGTGTGGGGTGTGGGTGATGGGTGTGTGAGTGTGTGGGTTATGGATGTGTGAGTGTGTGGGTTATGAGTGTGTGGGTGATGGGTGTGTGAGTGTGTGGGTTATGGGTGTGAGGGTGATGGGTGTGTGAGTGTGTGGGTTATGGGTGTGTGGGTTATGGGTGTGTGGGTGATGGGTGTGTGGGTTATGGGTGTGTGGTTGATGGGTGTGTGGGTTATGGGTGTGTGGGTTATGAGTGTGAGTGTGTGGGTTAAGGGTGTGTGGGTGATGGGTGTGTGAGTGTGTGGGGTGTGGGTGATGGGTGTGTGGGTGATGGGTGTGTGAGTGTGTGGGTTATGAGTGTGTGGGTGATGGGTGTGTGAGTTTGTGGGTTATGGGTGTGAGGGTGATGGGTGTGTGAGTGTGTGGGTTATGGGTGTGTGGTTGATGGGTGTGAGGGTGATGGGTGTGTGGGTTATAGGTGTGAGGGTTATGGGTGTGGGGGTTATAGGTGTGTGGGTTATGGGTGTGTAGGTGTGAGGGTTATGGGTGTGTGGGTTATAGGTGTGTGGGTTATGGGTGTGTGGGTTATAGGTGTGTGGGTAATGGGTGTGAGGGTTATGGGTGTGTGGGACATGGGTGTGTGGGTGTGTGGGTTATGGGTTTGTGGGTGTGAGGGATATGGGTGTGTGAGGGTTATGGGTGTGTGGGTGTGAGGGTTATGGGTGTGAGGGTTATGGGTGTGTGGGTGTGAGGGATATGGGTGTGTGTGGGTTATGGGTGTGTGGGTAATGGGTGTGAGGGTTATGGGTGTGGGGGTTATAGGTGTGAGGGTTATGGGTGTGCGGGTTATAGGTGTGTGGGTTATGGGTGTGTAGGTGTGAGGGTTATGGGTGTGTGGGTTATAGGTGTGAGGGTTATGGGTGTGGGGGTTATAGGTGTGTGGGTTATGGGTGTGTGGGTTATAGGTGTGTGGGTAATGGGTGTGAGGGTTATGGGTGTGTGGGATATGGGTGTGTGGGTGTGTGGGTTATGGGTGTGTAGGTGTGAGGGTTATGGGTGTGTGCGTTATAGGTGTGTGGGTTATGGGTGTGTGGGTTATAGGTGCGTGCGTAATGGGTGTGAGGGTTATGGGTGTGTGGGATATGGGTGTGAGGGTTATGGGTGTGTGGGTGTGAGCATTATGGGTGTGTGGTTTATAGGTGTGAGGGTTATGGGTGTGGGGGTTATAGGGGTGTGGGTTATGGGTGTGTAGGTGTGAGGGTTATGGGTGTGTGGGTTATGGGTGTGTGGGATATGGGTGTGAGGGTTATGGGTGTGTGGGTGTGAGCATTATGGGTGTGTGGTTTATAGGTGTGAGGGTTATGGGTGTGGGGGTTATAGGGGTGTGGGTTATGGGTGTGTAGGTGTGAGGGTTATGGGTGTGTGGGTTATGGGTGTGTGGGTTATAGGTGTGTGGGTAATGGGTGTGAGGGTTATGGGTGTGTGGGTGTGTGGGTTATGGGTGTGTGGGTGTGAGGGTTATGGGTGTGAGGGTTATGGGTGTGTGGGTTATAGGTGTGTGGGTTATGGGTGTGTGGGTGTGAGGAATATGGGTGTGTGTGGGTTATGGGTGTGTGGGTTATGGGTGTGAGGGTTATGGGTATGTGGGTTATAGGTGTGTGGGTTATGGGTGTGTGGGTGTGAGGGATATGGGTGTGTGAGGGTTATCGGTGTGTGGGTGTGTGGGTTATGGGTGTGAGTGTGTGGGTTAAGGGTGTGTGGGTTATGGGTGTGTGGGTTATAGGTGTGAGGGTTATGGGTGTGGGGGTTATAGGTGTGTGGGTTATGGGTGTGTAGGTGTGAGGGTTATGGGTGTGTGGGTTATGGGTGTGTGGGTTATAGGTGTGTGGGTTATGGGTGTGAGGGTTATGGGTGTGTGGCTGATGGGTGTGTGAGTGTGTGGGGTGTGGGTGATGGGTGTGTGGGGTGTGGGTGATGGGTGTGTGAGTGTGTGGGTTATGGATGTGTGAGTGTGTGGGTTATGAGTGTGTGGGTGATGGGTGTGTGAGTGTGTGGGTTATGGGTGTGAGGGTGATGGGTGTGTGAGTGTGTGGGTTATGGGTGTGTGGGTGATGGGTGTGTGGGTTATGGGTGTGTGGTTGATGGGTGTGTGGGTTATGGGTGTGTGGGTTATGAGTGTGAGTGTGTGGGTTAAGGGTGTGTGGGTGATGGGTGTGTGAGTGTGTGGGGTGTGGGTGATGGGTGTGTGGGTGATGGGTGTGTGAGTGTGTGGGTTATGGATGTGTGAGTGTGTGGGTTATGAGTGTGTGGGTGATGGGTGTGTGAGTGTGTGGGTTATGGGTGTGAGGGTGATGGGTGTGTGAGTGTGTGGGTTATGGGTGTGTGGGTGATGGGTGTGAGGGTGATGGGTGTGTGGGTTATAGGTGTGAGGGTTATGGGTGTGGGGGTTATAGGTGTGTGGGTTATGGGTGTGTAGGTGTGAGGGTTATGGGTGTGTGGGTTATAGGTGTGTGGGTTATGGGTGTGTGGGTTATAGGTGTGTGGGTAATGGGTGTGAGGGTTATGGGTGTGTGGGACATGGGTGTGTGGGTGTGTGGGTTATGGGTTTGTGGGTGTGAGGGATATGGGTGTGTGAGGGTTATGGGTGTGTGGGTGTGAGGGTTATGGGTGTGAGGGTTATGGGTGTGTGGGTGTGAGGGATATGGGTGTGTGTGGGTTATGGGTGTGTGGGTAATGGGTGTGAGGGTTATGGGTGTGGGGGTTATAGGTGTGAGGGTTATGGGTGTGGGGGTTATAGGTGTGTGGGTTATGGGTGTGTAGGTGTGAGGGTTATGGGTGTGTGGGTTATAGGTGTGAGGGTTATGGGTGTGGGGGTTATAGGTGTGTGGGTTATGGGTGTGTGGGTTATAGGTGCGTGGGTAATGGGTGTGAGGGTTATGGGTGTGTGGGATATGGGTGTGTGGGTTATGGGTGTGTAGGTGTGAGGGTTATGGGTGTGTGCGTTATAGGTGTGTGGGTTATGGGTGTGTGGGTTATAGGTGCGTGGGTAATGGGTGTGAGGGTTATGGGTGTGTGGGATATGGGTGTGAGGGTTATGGGTGTGTGGGTGTGAGCATTATGGGTGTGTGGTTTATAGGTGTGAGGGTTATGGGTGTGGGGGTTATAGGTGTGTGGGTTATGGGTGTGTAGGTGTGAGGGTTATGGGTGTGTGGGTTATGGGTGTGTGGGTTATAGGTGTGTGGGTAATGGGTGTGAGGGTTATGGGTGTGTGGGTGTGTGGGTTATGGGTGTGTGGGTGTGAGGGTTATGGGTGTGTGGGTGTGAGGGTTATGGGTGTGAGGGTTATGGGTGTGTGGGTTATAGGTGTGTGGGTTATGGGTGTGTGGGTGTGAGGAATATGGGTGTGTGTGGGTTATGGGTGTGTGGGTTATGGGTGTGAGGGTTATGGGTATGTGGGTTATAGGTGTGTGGGTTATGGGTGTGTGGGTGTGAGGGATATGGGTGTGTGAGGGTTATGGGTGTGTGGGTGTGTGGGTTATGGGTGTGAGTGTGTGGGTTAAGGGTGTGTGGGTTATGGGTGTGTGGGTTATAGGTGTGAGGGTTATGGGTGTGGGGGTTATAGGTGTGTGGGTTATGGGTGTGTAGGTGTGAGGGTTATGGGTGTGTGGGTTATGGGTGTGTGGGTTATAGGTGTGTGGGTTATGGGTGTGAGGGTTATGGGTGTGTGGGTTATGGGTGTGTGGGTGTGAGGGATATGGGTGTGTGAGGGTTATGGGTGTGTGTGTGTGTGTGTGTGTGGCTTATGGGTGTGAGGGTTATGAGTGTGTGAGTGTGTGGGTTATGGGTGTGTGGGTGATGGGTGTGTGGGTTATGAGTGTGTGGGTTAAGGGTGTGTGGGTGATGGGTGTGTGAGTGTGTGGGGTGTGGGTGATGGGTGTGTGGGGTGTGGGTGATGGGTGTGTTAGTGTGTGGGTTATGGGTGTTAGGGTGATGGTGATGGGTGTGTGGGTTATGGGTGTGTGGGTTATGGGTGTGTGGGTGATGGGTGTGTGGGTTATGGGTGTGTGGTTGATGGGTGTGTGGGTTATGGGTGTGTGGGTTATGGGTGTGTGAGTATGTGGGCGATGGGTGTGTGGGTGATGGGTGTGTGGGTTATGGGTGTGTGGGGGTGGGTTATGGGCGGTGTGGGTTATGGGGGTGTGTGAGTTATGGGTGTGTGGGTTATGGGTGTGTGGGTTATGGGTGTGAGGGTTATGGGTGTGAGGGTTGTGGGTGTGTGGGTTATGGGGGTGTGTGGGTTATGTGGATGTGTGGGTTATGGGGGTGTGGGTTATGGGGGTGTGTGAGTTATGGGAGTGTGGATGTGTGGGTTATGGGGTTGTGTGAGTTATGGGAGTGTGGATGTGTGGGTTATGGGGGTGTGTGAGTTATGGGAGTGTGGATGTGTGGGTTATGGGGGTGTGGGTTATGGGAGTGTGGAGGTGTGGGTTATGGGGGTGTGTGAGTTATGGGAGTGTGGATGTGTGGGTTATGGGGGTGTGAGTTATGGGGGTGTGTGGGTTATGGGGGTGTGGGCGTGTGATTGTGGGTTATGAGTTAACTCCACATTAATTCCCGTAGTTTTGGGACAGGATGTCCAACAAGTTCATCCAGGTGTGATTGTCAGGTGTTGGGATTCGCTCCCCAGTAGACCACCATTAGTGATTCAGATCATTCCCATTTTTGACCCCTAGGTGCAATAATCACTCTAAATGGGGCTGTGAACGCAGAGCACAATGATTACACAACGCTGAGAAAGACGAGAAAATCGACAGAACACGAGTTTACATCTGTCAAACAGCAACATTTTAAAAATCTTTGGTCATTCATAAGGTAATTAATATTTCAGTGCAGTTTAAAATGTATGGAGTTGTGAATGAGGACTGGAAGATTAATATTTATTAAATGGATGATATAAAGGGCGGGGCTCTGCACAACCTGCCCTTATCGACAAATCACCACTGTATTAATCTGACTGCATTACACAGAGAATGACATTGTGAATGATAACAACATGATTAAAAGGATTAAACGTCCAATGTAAAGTATTCCAGATTTTATTTCTCACAAGGTTCAGATTCTCCAAAACAATCAAAAGGCTAATTAACACTGATGATCACTAAACTTACAGATACATGAGAAGGAAAATATTATATAAAAAAAAAAACAAATGCAGAAAGATATATTTCACAGAGCAAGTTAGAAACTTGGTCAGTTATTTTAACCCTTTCCTGTCCTGCCATGGAGAATAACTTTCTCTGCTCCATCTACTGGACAAACAGTGAAACTGCAGGTAAAGTTTTGAAGACAGATTTATAAGCAGAGGAATCAGTTTGTGCTATTAGTTTAAAGATTAGAGAATCTCATCTCATTATCTCTAGCCGCTTTATCCTTCTACAGGGTCGCAGACGAGCTGGAGCCTATCCCAGCTGACTACGGGCGAAAGACGGGGTACACCCTGGACAAGTCGCCAGGTCATCACAGGGCTGACACATAGACACAGACAACCATTCACACTCACACCTACGGTCAATTTAGAGTCACCAGTTAACCTAACCTGCATGTCTTTGGACTGTGGGGGAAACCGGAGCACCCGGAGGAAACCCACGCGGACACGGGGAGAACATACAAACTCCACACAGAAAGGCCCTCGCCGGCCACGGGGCTCGAACCCAGGACCTTCTTGCTGTGAGGCGACAGCGCTAACCACTACACCACCGTGCCACCCTAGATTAGAGAATATATCTGATAAACATTCTATAATTTCAAAATATGTAATTATTGGAACCCAAAAAGCCTCTTCACAATACAGTTACAGTGGATGTAAAAAGTTTACACACCCCTGTTAAAATCACAGGGTTTTTAAATGTAAAAAAAATAAAACAAAAGAAATTATGTCTGATTTTTTTTCCACCTTTAAATGTGATATAGTAACCACCACCAAGTGAAAAACAAATCAAAATGTTTTAGGGGGAAAAAAGAATAAATTGGTTGCATTTTTGTTGGTTTCTATATAAATGTAAAGGTTGGAAATTTCATTCTCAATTTTTGATTTTAATTATTTTTTTTAATCACAAGTTCATGTAGATTTTTATATCCACTTTACATTAAAAATAATTATGAGAATCGTTGACAAATCAATAAACCTCAGTTTCCTATCTAGAGTAAATTAATCACTCATATATTAATAGATTAATCCAAAATAAAACATGTGCAAAGAATGCTGAAAACTGTCGTCCTGTTAAATGAGTAATATCTCGTGAAATGAATTATCAGCCACTGTGATACTCGTACATATCACTAGAATCTGGTCATGAAGCTGAATGTGTTGTTGGGTATTGTGGGATGTGGATGTGGCTGAAGTCTTCTCATTCAGGTAAGCTGGACTCTCTTCAATCAGATCCAGATGTTTTTTTGTGTCAGAAAGCAGAGAAAAGTGCCATTTCATTAAAATGTATTAATGTATTCTTAAACTTTCAACAGCATCTGACAGGGTAAACTCTTTCCACTCAGCAGGAATCTCCCCGTCACCACAAAACTGTTTGTTATTGCATTTTTCAAGATTTTCCTGAAATTCACAAACAAACCATTTCCAGTAAGCTAACGTGGAAAAATCAGTGGAGATTCCCCATTCAGCAAACACCCCACCTGCTTTCCTGTAATCTTTATAAGGAACAAGAGTCTCAGATTCACTGGATGGGGAAAAGGAGCGGCCACTTGCTACATATGTTGTGCAAAACTCTATGGCGAATTCTGTTGTGCCGTCATAATACGATCCTCTCACTGCAGTGGAGCGATGATAATCAGCATTGTGATCTCCAGGATGACCTTCTTGGCTGTGGGTACAGACGGCTCCACAGAAAGGACACTGTTTCCAGCAGCACCCACAGAAATGTTTGATTAGAATCTCATCAGGTCTTTCTCTGAACTTCTCCATGGAAAAGTGTGAAATCTTACTGAGACGTCTCTTTAACTCTTCAACAACAGCTGGGAGTTCCTTCCTTATGGCTTCCACAAGAACATCGTAGTCAATGCCATCTTTACACTCTTCATCACACAACTGAACTCTCGTATCTCCTAACTCATCTGCAAGGCTCTTAGTAAAAACATCCAGCCACTGATTTGCATCACCTTTGACACGTTTGACTTCATCTGTCGTCTTTGTTGCAGCAGTGATGATGCTGGTCTGTTTCTGATCAATGCACTCTTCAATTACAGAAACTGCTTTTGGGTTTTCAGCTGCCATGAACTCTTTAACCCTGGCCTTGATGAACTCCTCAAAGTGGACTTTAGGATTGCACGTGTACGTTAAGTAGTTTTTAAACCTCTCATCCTTATCTCCCTTCTGCTCTGCTAAAGACTTGAGAATGTGTTTTTCCAGATCAGCTCTGTTCCCATTAAATGGTGCTTTCTCTCTCATCTGTCCAGACACAAATGGAGCGATCTTGTTGTAGACACTCTGAAGAATCGCTTCTTTCAGTTTACCGCAAACCCGGTCTCCAAGTATCGCTGCTGATGTTGCTCCCTCACAGTATTTCTGAAAGCTGTTAAAATACTCATCCCTTTTCTTTTCAAAATAATTAAGTGGATCATTTACTTCTCTGAATTTCCTGTGAAGCTCTGAGATGCTTTGTGCTGACTGTTCACACACATAAAGTGAGAGATCGACATAGAAATCTTGGTTAAAGACAGAGACATCATCAGATAACTTTCGATCTTTCTTGAATTGTGTTTCAAAATCCTGCACCTGGGTTTTGACGTCATGTGCAATGCGTTGAATATAATGTGAATTGTATCCCTGTGTTGAGAACGGAAATGACTCCACCTGTTTTTTGGTTTGTTCAGTGACCTGATTAATGAGATCACGTATTGGTTGGTTTAAGTTCTCTGGTGTAAGAGGATTTCTCCACAAAAATTTGTCGATATTCCTTTTCATCGCGCCCTTGGAAGTTGGGATATAGCTGCTGTAATCACTGACAATTCCAATTCCTCTATACTTTGAAGAACGCTTTCGATTTGAAACCAAGTCATGTTTGTAGACCTCTCCCACAACTTCAGTTATCTCATTTGAGATGTTAACATCTTTGATTTTTGGAGCTTGTTTAGTTATTTCAGAGACCCATTGTTCCCACATGGAATCAAACTCCTTACTTGTGTTCATTTTACAGTTAGTTTCTCTTTTAAGTCTTGAAGCAAGCTCTTTGCTCTTTTCAAAGAGTGTCTTCTCATAGCTCACACGTTGCTGATCAAGGTTTTGTCTCATGCTTCTCTGCTGAATGCTATCATCCACTTTCCTCTTTGCTTCCTCTATTAGATCATCATGGAGGTTCTGGATTTGGGTCTCAAATCTGCATTTCCACTGAATCAGTGTTTCCTTTTCATTGTCTTCTTCAAAATATTGTTTAAATGCATTTTGGACATCCTTTAGTGTTCCTGCCATTTCTTCTTTCAGAACTTTCCTCTGGACTGTTTCTATGTTTCCACTGGCTACTCTGTTCAGCATTTTGTTTTCTACAGTCATCATTTCACTCCTCAGACTCCAGGTCCAGTTCCCATACTTCTGCTCCAGTCTCCTGTACACTGAGATCTCTTGTGCATTTTTAAAACTGAAAACAAAATTTTCGTCCAGTAGAGCATTCCACAGATCTTTCACACGCTTTTGAAACTGTGATAATTTCAGGCCATCTGTAGTTTTTGCACGAGAAAGAATATCTCTCTTTAGTCCTTGGATGTTTTTGCTGTAGCATGGGTTTGGTGGTGCCATGGGTGGAGAACCCTCCCAGAGCTGTGAAAAATACTTCACATCACGCTCTACATCAAATGCAATGACATCAGTGAAATTTTCTGTACAGTCGTCTTCATCTTTAGCTGCTAATTTAGTCATTTTATCCAGCGTTTCCTGCAAATTTCTCCTTCCATCCAGGATTTTCTCTCTAGCTGTAATATCAGAAACATTCTGATGCACAAACATGCAGCTGGGGTTTAGCCTGACCTTCTTCATCCTCAGGAATGCATGAACAACAATCTGGAGTATTTCCTGCATCTCAGTTGGGTTCTCTCCAAAGATGTTAATCAAAGTCATGTTTCCTAATCCTACCACAAATGTGGAAAGTTCATTGTCATGATGGATGGTGTTGCTTCCAGCCAGTTCTGGAGCTCTGAGACCTTCAGTATCAACAACCAAAATGTAGTCAATCTTCCACTCTTCCTTCATGTCCTCAGAAACTCTAACCAGCTGCATAAAGGCTCCTCTGGTGCATCTGCCTGCACTGACTGCAAACTGGAGCCCAAACATGGCGTTCAGCATGGTGGATTTCCCAGAGCTCTGAATTCCCAAAACTGACAACACAAAAACTCTCTGGTCTCCCAGTATCCTGATGACTTCATCTAAAACAGCTGAAACCCAGGTTAGAGGAACATAAGCTGCATCACCGTCCATCAGCTCCATCGGGTGCCCAGATATCATGAGCTTAGCAGCAAGTTCAGGCAGTTTATTCACGTTTCCAACCCGGTTCCCTCTCATGCTTTTTTCTTCAGAGACTGAGGCTTCATAAATCTGGCCCATCTCTCTCAGCATGTGGTCCAAGCCAAAGTTGGCAGCATTCAGTTCTTCTGATATTTTTTGTAACTTTGATTCTTCAGCCTTCAGTTTGTCCAGATTTATTCGTTCAGTTTTTTGCTTTTCAGGTTTGTCTTGCTTTTTTTTCAAATCATGCACATCTATCCATTTTTGGTAATATTCTTGTTGGATGGTAGAGAGTTTCTCTGAAGTGAATTCAGTCAGCCCAATTACAGTCCATCTGAGGAAATACACTCTCTCACTGACTGACAGGTTTAATCTCTCACTGATCAAACCATCGACAAATAACTTCATGAGGTCACTGAATCCATGTTCCTGTTGTTCCCTTCTGAGATCCTTCATTTTAGTTTTCTTGTTGCTGAGCTCGTTTTCTATGTTGTTACTTTGAAGTCGCCGTAAGTCTTTGCTCGTTTGGCACCAGTCGTGCCACAGTTTTCCCTGGCAGGGCAGATATTTCTCTTTTACCCTCAGTGGATCTTTTTCTTTGAGAAAACCCATTATATTTTGTGCAGCTTCCTTTCCTCTCTTACAGGCCTCATTGTGCTCATCCACACTGACCTCTGAGTTGTTGGTCATTTTCTCAAGATTGAAGGTCCTGTGGTTTTGTGAGAGACATTTCCTGATAATATTTCTGAGTACATTAGATGCATTAGACTGACTTCCACTTTTTAGTTCCACTCTGTATTTTCCTGTACCGATCTCACACACATCATCTTCATCATCATTCTCTTCATCAGTAAGAACAACAATGAGAGGTGTTGGGGATTCGCAAAGCTCCTCTACAAGTCTCATATTATTATCATCCTCATCAAGCTTAGGCAAAAGTACAACATTTACAGATGCCGTGGTCGTAAGTATCTCTCTCTGAGTTACAGCTCTGCTGGAATCACCATGAAGATTACAGAAAGCAACACATTCAGTGAAATGATCAGAGCTTTCCTCAGATGGACAGTACCAAGCGATCTCCACCACTCCGTCCATCAGTAGACGGTTTCTGCTGCTGCCTGGACAGTGTCTGTGGAAAAATGTGTTGTGCCTCTCATTAATCAGGTTGTTGATCAGCTGAGACTTGGATGAGGAAACAGACCCAAGCCTGAAGAATGCCACCATTGGAGTTTCTGCTTTGGAAACAGGTCGAGTCTCGCTGATGATTTGTCCTGAAGCATCAGTCGACTTCCAGCTCTTGTTGATTTGCCGCATTGTCCAGAAAGGAAATTCAATTTTCCCACTAAAGGGTACCAGCAGAGGGATCGCATACTGACACTGTGCCAGTTTAGTCACCATGATTTGTTGAAGAAAATGATCTGCACAAAGGAACACTGCCATCTGAACATCCATTGGGTGAATCTCAGCCTGTTTCCTTTCAGTCTTTACATCCTGTTTTTTACGAAGAGCAGCAAAAGCACCTCCTTTAGCTCCTGTCAGAGATTTAGGTACGTTGGTTTCGTTTCTGACAGAGATGTGTCTTGCTCTGTAATCTCCTGTCAAAAGCCGCTGCATGAAAACATGAACCAGTTCGTTCTCTTTACTGGGCTCTTTGTACTCTAAAGTGGATTTGGATATTTCAAGAAAGTGTGTGCTGGTAAGTTTGTCTTCATATTTCTTCTTCAGACCAAGTCGAAGCAACAGGTCTTCTACTCCATTTGATTTTCTCTCCTGAGAAAAAAAATCACACAAAATATCACTAGCATTTAAAATAAATAACTGAAATGCCTTTTTCTCCGCATGCTAGACATGTAGACAAGCTGAGGATGGACATCTTTCTGTGGTGTGGTGTTGCTCACCATCTGGTGCTCTTTGTTTTCTTCCAGTGAATGTTGCGGTCTCAACTTATAGTGTTGGACAGACTGCTTTCCTGGATGCTGAGAACAGATTAGATTAGATCAGATCAGATTCAACTTGATAGTCATTTGACAAGTGACAAGTACTAAAGCAACGAAATGCAGTAATTAATGTCTGTCACCACCAATAATAAATAATAATAAACATCTTCCACCACTAGCAAGTTCTCAGCTTGCAATCCCAATGAAGAGAGTCACTGGTAATGTTTGAGGTTTGGGATGTAATCAGTGTGAATACTTGATCCAGATTGAACAGGTGATGCTTTATAAACAAATACAAACGCAGAAACAAAGAAGTTGTGGGCTTTTGTTTTTTGAATGAAGCTTTCCAAAGCTTCACAGGAGATCTAGATAAGACCAGACTTGATCATCAGGGCTGGGATCCCACAGGATGCAACACGAAGTTTGTGTGAGGGGAAATTTTTCACTTATTTTACTTTTCAACTTGCACCCTGGTATAATGATCACACTTACACCTGAAGACAGACCACTGAAAAATTAGAACGTAAACGGCATCAGACTAAATTGGTAGTATTCCAGTTAGCATGGAAGGAGAGCCTCCTGAAGTATAGTAAATTGTTCTACAGGCCTTCTGACTTTCACAGCACACTTGCAGCATGGTGACCAGAATAAAGATTGTGGCAGCGGGGGCATGGTCAAGCGCCGGTCTGTGACAGGAGGGCGGAGTCAGGGAAGGTAAGTGGCAGAATCACTTCACCTGAGAGCAATTAACCTGTGTTTGTGTGTCTTCCCAGTGACCGCGCCCTATATGAGGAGGGAGAGTGAGAGCGGAGGTAGCTCATCTCCAGACCAGACGCCGGTTGTGTGTGTGTGTGTCTGAGTGGGAAGTTGTTCACTGAAAAGTGTAGCAATAAAAGCCATATTAACCAACCTCATCTCTGTCCTGCCGTCCTCTGTGCTCCACCCCTTCGTTAGAACTGTTACAGTGGTGCCAAAACCCGGGACCTGGAGCACAGCAGCCTCTCAGCCCATGGAGTCCTCCCCGTTCGCTGAACTGATCCACGCCCTCGCCACGGCCCAGCAAAGCCAGCACCTGGCGCTACTCACCCTCCGAAAGGAGCAAGAAGAGCGGTTCGAGGCCCTGGTGTTGGCCCAACAAGAAGATCGCCAGTCGTTCCGGCACCTCCTCGCGTCGGTGGGGTCCACCAGCGCTCCTGCCGCGGGCCCATCTCCCCTCACTGTCACCAAGATGGGCCCGCAGGACGACCCCGAGGCGTTCATCACGCTCTTTGAGCAGGTCGCCGAAGCCTCGGGGTGGCCGATGGAGCAGCGCGCGGCGCACCTCCTCCCCCTGCTCACGGGAGAAGCACAGCTGGTGGTGCTACAGCTCCCCGCCGACCGCCGGCTGGCCTACGCGGACCTCCGCCGGGCCGTCCTCCAGCGCGTAGGGCGCACCCCAGAACAGCAGCGCCAGCGCTTCCACGTGCTGCGCTTGGAAGAAGTCGGCCGGCCGTTCGCGTTTGGCCAGCAGCTCCGGGATGCCTGCTGGCGGTGGCTGAGGGCCAACAACCGCGACGCCGAAGGAATCCTCGACCAGGTGGCGCTGGAACAGTTCGTCGCTCGCTTGCCAGCAGGAACTGCGGAGTGGGTCTGGTGCCACCGTCCGGCGTCGCTGGATCGAGCAGTCGAGCTGGCGGAGGACCATTTGGCGGCTGTCCCGGCGGCAGGACAGCAGATGGCATCTTCTCTTCTCTCCTCTCTCTCTCTCTCCCCCTCCTCCTGTGTCCCGTCCTCGCCCCATTCCCCCTCCGCGATGGCGGGGGCCGGCACCCCCCCAGCTGGCCCGACGCACCCGCGGTGCCCTCCCGTTTCTCCCTTCTGTGTCTGTCTCTCCCCCACCTCAGGTGAGTGAGCCCCAGATCACCGGTGCAGAGGGAAAGCCCGGGCCGGTTTGCTGGCGCTGCGGGGAGCCGGGCCACCTTCAACAGCAGTGCATGGCAATGGAAGTGGGCGTGGTGGTTCGGATCCCCGACGCGCCAGAGGCCGCCCTCGATCGGGCCGGAGCGTATCGCATACCGGTGAGTATTCAAGGGGATACATATCAGGCGTTGGTGGATTCTGGTTGTAATCAGACCTCAATTCGCCAAAGCCTGGTTCAAAACAAGGCATTGGGGGGAGCACAAGGCATGAAGGTGTTATGTGTGCATGGGGATGTTCACAGCTACCCTTTGGTGTCGGTCCACATTATTTTCAGAGGGAAAAAATTTATAGTGAAGGCGGCGGTTAATCCTCGCCTTACCCACTCTCTAATTTTGGGGACTGATTGGCCGGGATTTCGGGGTTTAATGACATGCCTAGTCGAGAGTGGGTCCTGCCATTTGACAGGGGGAGGTCCCGGTGTCGCTTTGGCGGGAGCAGCTGTCACAGAGCCGTCTACGTCATCTCCGCGTCAGAGTGAGGAGCCGCCGGCTCCTCCTCTCTCTACTGGGGAATCCCTCGCGGATTTCCCATTAGAGCAGTCGCGAGACGAGACTCTGCGGCATGCGGTTGACCAAGTGAGAGTAATCGATGGTCAAACGCTCCAGCCGAATGCCACCCCGTCCTTCCTCTACTTCGCGATTATGAAGGATAGATTATACCGAGTGACGCAGGACACTCAAACTAAAGAGCGCGTCACGCAGCTTTTAATTCCGAAGAGCCGCCGGGAATTGGTATTCCAGGCGGCTCACTTTAATCCCATGGCTGGACACTTGGGGCAGGATAAAACACTAGCCCGAATAATGGCCCGTTTCTATTGGCCGGGGATTCGCGGCGATGTCCGTAGGTGGTGTACGGCATGCCGCGAATGCCAGTTAGTAAACCCAGCGGCCATTCCAAAAGCGCCTTTGCGCCCTCTACCGTTAATCGAGACCCCGTTTGAGAGAATTGGGATGGATCTCGTCGGGCCATTAGATCGGTCAGCACGAGGGTACCGCTTTATATTAGTTCTGGTGGACTATGCAACGCAATACCCGGAAGCAGTGCCTCTGCGCAATATCTCAGCACGCAGTATTGCAGAGGCACTCTTCCGCGTCATCTCCCGAGTTGGAATCCCGAAAGAGATTCTGACTGATCAAGGCACTACGTTTATGTCACGAACACTGCGCGAACTGTATGGGTTATTGGGGATTAAGCCAATCCGCACCAGCGTGTATCACCCACAAACGGACGGTCTAGTGGAACGATTCAACCGCACCCTCAAAAATATAATTAAGAAATTCGTAAGTGAGGACGCACGTAACTGGGATAAGTGGCTCGAACCCTTGCTGTTCTCAGTGCGAGAGGTCCCCCAAGCCTCCACGGGGTTCTCCCCATTCGAATTATTATATGGGCGTAAGCCGCGCGGCATCCTGGACGTGGTGCGGGAAAATTGGGAGGAGGGACCTTCACAAAGTAAGAACGAAATTCAGTACGTTATGGACCTGCGCGCAAAACTCCACACGCTCACCCACCTAACTCAGGAGAATTTGCGGCAGGCCCAGGAACGGCAAGCCCGCCTGTACAACAAGGGTACGCGCCTTAGAGAGTTCACACCGGGAGATAAGGTACTCGTACTGTTGCCCACGTCAAGCTCCAAATTGATCGCCAAGTGGCAAGGACCCTTTGAGGTCACACGGCGAGTCGGGGACGTCGACTATGAGGTGAGGCGAACGGACAGGGGTGGGGCGCTACAGATTTACCACCTCAATCTGCTTAAACTCTGGAATGAGGAGGTCCCCGTGGCGTTGGTGTCGGTGGTTCCGGAGAAGGCGGAGGTGGGGCCGGAGGTTCAAAAGGGAACATTGGCGTCACGTACCTCTCCGGTCCCCTGTGGAGACCACCTCTCCCCGACCCAACTCACGGAGGTCGCCCAGTTGCAGGCCGAGTTTTCGGATGTGTTCTCGCCCCTGCCCGGTCGCACTAACCTCATAGAGCACCACATCGAGACGCCCCCGGGGGTGGTAGTGCGTAGCCGCCCTTACAGGCTACCCGAACACAAAAAAAAGGTGGTTCGGGAAGAACTTCAGACCATGCTCGAAATGGGCATCGTCGAGGAGTCCCACAGTGACTGGAGCAGCCCGGTGGTCTTGGTACCCAAGGCCAACGGGTCGGTCCGGTTTTGTGTGGACTATAGGAAAGTCAACGCGGTGTCTAAATTTGACGCGTACCCAATGCCTCGTATTGACGAGCTGCTCGATCGACTAGGCACGGCTCGCTTTTATTCGACACTGGATTTGACGAAGGGATATTGGCAGATCCCCTTGACTCCACTATCCCAAGAAAAAACGGCCTTTTCCACACCGTTTGGGTTACACCAATTCGTCACACTTCCGTTTGGGCTGTTTGGGGCGCCCGTTACGTTTCAGCGGCTGATGGATCGGGTCCTCCGCCCCCACGCCACCTATGCGGCCGCCTATCTGGATGACATCATCATATATAGTAATGACTGGCCGAGGCACTTGGAACACCTAAGGGCCGTCCTTAGGTCGCTGAGGCATGCGGGTCTCAAGCCAACCCAAAGAAGTGTGCGATTGGGCGGGTGGAAGTATGGTATCTGGGCTTCCACTTGGGCAACGGGCAGGTGCGTCCCCAAATTAATAAGACCGCAGCGATTGCGGCCTGCCCGAGGCCCAAGACCAAAAAGGGGGTGAGACAGTTCCTGGGGCTGGCTGGCTATTATTGTAGGTTTATACCTAATTATTCGGACGTCACCAGCCCGCTGACTGACCTCACTAAAAAGGGAGCGCCAGATCCGGTCCAGTGGACGGAGCAGTGTCAGCGGGCTTTCTCTGAGGTAAAGGCTGCACTGTGTGGGGGGCCACTTTTGCACTCCCCTGACTTCTCTCTCCCTTTTATGTTACAGATGGATGCGTCGGACAGAGGGCTGGGGGCCGTTTTGTCCCAGCAGGTGGAGGGGGAGGACCGCCCGGTCCTTTACATCAGTCGGAAGCTGTCAGTGCGTGAGGGGCGCTACAGCACGATTGAGAAGGAGTGCCTGGCGATCAAGTGGGCGGTCCTCGCCCTCCGTTACTACCTGCTGGGGCGCCCTTTCACCCTCTGTTCGGACCACGCGCCCCTCCAGTGGCTCCACCACATGAAGGATGCCAACGCACGGATCACCCGTTGGTATCTGGCACTCCAACCCTTCAACTTCAAGGTGGTCCACAGGCCGGGGGCGCAGATGGTCGTGGCGGACTTCCTCTCCTGTCAAGGGGGGGGGGAGTCGGCTGCAGGCCGGACAGGCGCCCGGCCTGAGTCGGGCGGTGGGGGTATGTGGCAGCAGGGGCGTGGTCAAGCGCCGGTCTGTGACAGGAGGGCGGAGTCAGGGAAGGTAAGTGGCAGAATCACTTCACCTGAGAGCAATTAACCTGTGTTTGTGTGTCTTCCCAGTGACCGCGCCCTATATGAGGAGGGAGAGTGAGAGCGGAGGTAGCTCATCTCCAGACCAGATGCCGGTTGTGTGTGTGTGTGTGTGGGAAGTTGTTCACTGAAAAGTGTAGCAATAAAAGCCATATTAACCAACCTCATCTCTGTCCTGCCGTCCTCTGTGCTCCACCCCTTCATTAGAACTGTTACAAAGATATTTGCTGAAAACAAAATTCATATATATTTCTATATTTAAATTATTTTTGCTCCTCTGCAGCCCAGTCCTTCCAAAAGTCCACCCTTTCTCTTTTTGTTTGTTCTTTTTCACCTCCCTTTCCCCCTCTCTTAAATTTGTGATTAAGCTGAGTTTACTGTAGTCTCATCTCATCTCATTATCTGTAGCCGCTTTATCCTGTTCTACAGGGTCGCAGGCGAGCTGGAGCCTATCCCAGCTGACTACGGGCGAAAGGCGGGGTTCACCCTGGACAAGTCACCAGGTCATCACAGGGCTGACACATAGACACAGACAACCATTCACACTCACATTCACACCTACGCTCAATTTAGAGTCACCAGTTAACCTAACCTGCATGTCTTTGGACTGTGGGGGAAACCGGAGCACCCGGAGGAAACCCACGCGGACACGGGGAGAACATGCAAACTCCGCACAGAAAGGCCCTCGCGGCCACGGGGCTCGAACCCGGACCTTCTTGCTGTGAGACGACAGCACTAACCACGACGCCACCCTCCCTTAAAAATATTTTTAGTTATTATATTTCAGTATGTTCCTGTTGAGTGGATGTTTGGCTTATCTCAATCGGACAAAGGCAAACATTTTCTTCTATTGTCTTGCCAACTAGAATGATCAAATTTGTAATTGTTGTTTGGTTGTTCCAGGAGCATCACCCAGTCAGGGCCCGAGCCAACATGGAGGGCTTCATTTTGCAGTGCCTGGGGCTACAGTATTGTGTGGGTCAATGTAGTGGAATTTAGAATTGGTTTGCATCTCATAAAATTGAGTAGGTGTGAATTACTGGATTGCCCCTAGCATGGGGGCGGCATGGTGGTGTAGTGGTTAGTGCTGTCGCCTCACAGCAAGAAGGTCCGGGTTCGAGCCCCATGGCCGGCGAGGGCCTTTCTGTGTGGAGTTTGCATGTTCTCCCCGTGTCCGCGTGGGTTTCCTCCAAGTGCTCCGGTTTCCCCCACAGTCCAAAGACATGCAGGTTAGGTTAACTGGTGACTCTAAATTGACCGTAGGTGTGAATGTGAGTGTGAATGGTTGTTTGTCTCTGTGTGTTGTCCTGTGATGATCTGGTGACTTGTCAAGGGTGTACCCCGCCTCTCATCAATAGTCAGCTGGGATGGGCTCCAGCTTGCCTGAGACCCTGTACAAGATAAGCACTTACGGATAATGGATGGATGGATGGGAAATGCAAATAAAAAGAAAGCAGAGATTTGTAAATGTACTTTGACTTGTATTTCATTGCAGCCAGAATTAACCCAGGTTATTTCATGTTTTGATGGTCAACTTCATTTCATTTGTTAATATACGTACATCCATTCTGTTACATGTTACGCCTCCTGTGTTTGTATGTGTGCATGTTTCTCCTTTCTTGTGTGTGTCTCTCTCTCTCCTCAGGTGTAGCAGCTTGTGTTGGCTCCTCCTCCTTTCACCTGTTTCCACTTGAGGAAGGCCTATATGAACCTGTGCTTCCACCTGTTAGAGAGGAGAGAGGGTTTTGGGGTTTTTGCACGCTCGCCTTGCCATTTCGCGTCCGTCTGCTCGGTTGGAGGGTTGGCTCCTGGGGCTGCCACCCTCCTTGTTGGACTTTGCATTCCATTTTTTCTATCACCTTTTGTTAAGCATTCTTGTAAATAAATTTCACCTTTTTTACTTTATGTCGTCTTGCTTTTTGGGTTTATGTCACCACCCTTTTTTTTTTTATTGTTCATGCCTTCCTAGAGCATGTAACAATTGGGGGCTCATCCTAAACCCAATTTATCAATTGGATTCGTTTTATACACCCAATTTATCAATTGGGCGTTTGTCCGTTTTTGTTTTTTTTTGTGTGTGGAGGAACCAATTGCTTGTATTTCGGGAACTCTGGTAAGGTAGTGTGCTCCAGCTGGGTTTTGAAATCCTTCCATTGGAGTACTATTTTTATTTTCTTTGTTTTCTGTTTTGGAGGTTATTCTGGGGGGAGGTACGCTGCAAGGATTTGGATCAAGTTGATTCAGCTTCTATGCATTAAGTGTTTAACGTCGCCTTTAATTGGTACGCCTCTGAAGACTAGATGAGGTTAGTTAGTATTTTCTTGGGTAGGGAAGTAGGACTAGAGTTTCCGCAGTCGTGCCTTGGCTGTTTAAGGTTGGTTGGGTAAATTCGCACTAGTGGTTTTGATTTCGTTTCATTTGTTTCATTTCATGTATTTGTTTTTTTAGTTGGTGGTGACGGCCCTGTTAGTATTATTATTTTTGTAGATTTAATTTCGGAATATTGCAAAGAGTTTGTTGTGCCGTAATTTCGTGGTTCTTTGTTCTGATTTGAAACCATGTCTTCATTAGAAGAATTTCGTGACAATCCTTCAAGGGATGTTTTATTAAAATGTATGAAAGATCAGCTGTTGGAAATTGCGGACCATTATTCCGTGCACATCAGTAGTGACGACAAAAGATTAAAAGACGCGTTATTTTCGGCTGTGGAAAAGGCATTAATCGAGCAAGGAGTTTTTATTAAAGGTTCTAGTGCCCCTCCCTCTCCATCACGAACATTTGGTACACCTGGTTCTCAGTTGCGTGGGGGAAGTTTAGAAAAGTTTCGTGCCGACTGTGAGGCGTGCGCTCTTAAAAAACTCGAGCTTGATAATAAAGTCCAACTCAGACGACTGGAAGTCGATCGTGAGTTGGACCTTAAAAAGTTGGAACAGGAGGCTGTGGAGAAAAAAGACAAAGAGAGTTTCAACGCCAGAGAGAACAAGCGGAGCGTGAGTTCCTATTGGAAAAGCTTCGATTAGAGTTGGCTGTAAGGCAGCCCAGCGCTCCGCTAGTTCCTCCTCCTGTCTCTCCTCCACACTCTGTTCAGTCGTCTCCTGTACGGCCTGTGCAGGTGACTCTACCTGCTGGTAGTTCTCAAGCTGCCGTTGTTTCTCCCCCTACTCTTTGACGTGACTTTGCTTTCGATGTAACCAGAAATATTCGAATGGTACCAATTTTTAGTGAAGCCGAAGTTGAAAAATATTTCGCACACTTTGAACGCATTGCAACAACATTACAATGGCCTTCTGCTGTGTGGACACTGTTGCTGCAATGTGTGTTGACTTGAAAGGCTAAAGACGTTTATTCTGCTCTAACTGTTGATCAGAGTTCTGATTACGCGACTGTTAAAACTGCAATTTTGCGTGCCTACGAACTAGTTCCAGAGGCATATAGACAGAAATTTCGTGGTTTAAAAAAATTAGACAACTTGACGTTCGTGGAGTTTGCAAGAGAAAAGGAGAACTCGTTTAATCACTGGTGTTCGTCCTTGCAAATCCAGACTAAAGATCAGCTTCTTGAGATGATTCTATTGGAGGAATTTAAAAACTGTGTGTCGGATTCAATCGCTATGTAGATCAATGAAAGGAACGTTACAACTTTGGCACAGGCCGCTGTCTGTGCTGACGAATATACGTTGACACATAAGTCTGTTTTTAACTCCTCCCGTCACGTTCAATCTCAGCCTTCTAGTCCGAAGTGAGTCTTTAGACGATCTGACAGTGGTAATGGAAATACTGCCAGCAAGATCTCGCCTACGACTGAAACGCGTGAGTGTTTCTATTGCCACGAGTCTGGCCATCTTATTGCAGTGTGTCCTGTGTTGCAAAAATGAAAACGGTCTCCACAGACGCAGCAAAAAAGCTGTGGCTTTGTGCGTGTCCAGAGTGCAGATGACGCTACCTGTTCTCTGTACGATCCATTTATTTTAAAGGGATTGGTCTCTCTCACTGGTCGGGAGGGAGATCAGATCCCAATTAGAGTTTTGCAAGATACTGGTGCCGCCCAGTCTTTTATTTGGGACTCCGTGCTTCCTTTTTCTGACCTCACATATTGTGGCTCCGATGTCTTGGTTCAGGGAATTGAGCTGGGAATTACGTCTGTTCCATTGCATAATGTGCATATTGTTCATGACTTAGTGTCGGGTCCTGTCAAAGTGGGCATTCGCTCTAAACTTCCTGTGAAGGATGTTGATTTTATTTTGGGGAATGATTTAGCGGGTGGGAAAGTGCTACTTCCTGAGGTGACCGCTAGTCCATCGATTCTATCTGATTGTGATTCTGATCAAAGCCTTGCTCAGGTGTTTCCAGTTTGTGTCGTTACTTGAGCTCAAGCTCGGAAATATGGTGAGGCTGTTGATCTGTCTGATACGTTCATGTTAGATGGTTTACTTGAGTCTTCTTCCAGCAGCCAATCAGTGACTGTTGTGTCTGAGCCGCTCCCAACTCCTGTGGAGGGTGACTTGTCGCTCTCTGTGGATAAGGAGTTAATTAAGCTGGAGCAGGCGAAAGACCCTAATTTGGCCAAGTGCCGGGATGCTGCTGTTAGCAAGAATGATTTGGATAGCATGTCTGTTGGTTTTTATTGGGAAGATGGTCTGCTAAAACGAAAGTGGAGTCCATCACATCTTGCAGACGGAGATTTTGATTCTGTCCACCAGTTAGTTGTTCCTAAAAAATATCAGTTACATGTGTTGACACTCGGACATGATCACGACTTTGCAGGCCATTTAGGTGTAACAAAGACGTATAATCGTGTTTTGCGTTACTTCTTTTGGCCTGGTATGAAGGCTGATGTTGTTAAACATTGTCGCTCATGTTATAAGTGTCAGGTTGTTGGAAAGCCTAATCAGTGCATTTCTCCAGCGCCACTTTGTCCAATTCCAGTTATCAGCGAACCTTTTGAACGGGTAATTTTAGATTGTGTTGGGCCCTTGCCCAAGACCAAGTCTGGGAACCGGTTTTTGTTAACCATAATGTGTGTTGCCACTCAGTATCCCGAGGCTTTCCCCTTGTGTTCGTTGAAGGCCAAGCCTATTGTAAAGGCCCTTCTGCGATTTTTCTCTACGTTTGGTCTCCCAAAAGTAATTCAGACTGACCAAGGTTCTAATTTCCTCTCTCGTTTATTCAAACAGGTGCTGCATGAGCTGTTTATCAAGCACGCAGTATCTAGTGTGTATCATCCAGAGTCCCAGGGCGCGCTAGAAAGATTCCATCAATTCTCTAAAGTCAATGCTGTGTACTTATTGCTTCGAATCTGAGAAAGAATGGGATGAGGGAGTTCCTTTGCTTTTGTTCGCTGCTCGTGAAACGACACAAGAATCTCTTGGTTTCAGTCCAGCAGACTTTGTGTTTGGTCATACAGTTCGCGGTCCTCTGAAACTGCTTAAAGAAAATTGGGAGTCGGAAGAGTCTAATAAGAAGTGTAACATTCTTGACTACGTGAGTTCATTTCGAGAACGACTGCACAGAGCTTGCGAGTGCGCTCGGGAGGCTTTGTCCTCTGCGCAGAGTAAAATGAAAAAATGCTTTGATCGCAAGGCTGTGCAGCGCTCTTTTGTTAAAGGGGATAAAGTGTTGGTTTTACTGTCCATGCTTGGTTCGTCACTGTCCGCCAAATTCTTTGGCCCTTATGAGATTGACAGAAAACTCAGTGAAACTGATTATGTGGTAAAAACGCCTGACAGAGGGCGGAAAACGCGTGTGTGTCACATCAATATGTTGAAACCCTATGTGACACGAGAAGGTGAGAGCAGTGATTCTCCGGTAACTGTCGCAACAGTGTCAGCAGTAGCGCCTCTTCCTCTGCCTGAAAAGGATGGCCTCAATTTCGGCGATGTGCCGGTGTTTTGCGCTCGCTTTATAAATTCTGAGATTTTGAAAGACTTGCCTTCATTTTTGTCTTATTTGTCCGTGTCTTATGCAACTGACATGCAACATCTTATTTTACAGTTTCCTGAGTTGTTCTCTGATGTGCCGTCTTTAACAAATGTGCTGAGCCATGACATCGATACGCAAGGCCAGGCGCCGATTAAGTAACATCCGTATCGGGTAAATCCATCTAAACGTGCAATCATGAAGTCCGAAGTGGCCTATTTAGTTGAACATGGTTTAGCTTAGCCAAGTTTTAGTGCGTGGAGTTCGCCCTGTCTTTTAGTCCCAAAGCCGGACGGTACATATCGTTTTTGCACGGACTATAGGAAGGTTAATGCCGTTACCAAGTCCGATTCATTTCCATTACCATGCATGGAAGACTGTGTTGATAGGGTGGGTTCGGCTTTGTTTGTTACCAAATTAGACCTTTTGAAGGGGTACTGGCAAGTACCGCTGACACCCAGAGCTGCTGAAATTTCTGCCTTTGTTACATCAGAGAGTTTCCTGCAGTATTCTGTAATGGCGTTTGGTTTAAAGAATGCACCCTCTACCTTCCAGTGTTTGATGAATAAAGTGCTTGCTGGAGTTTCTAATTGTGAAGCATATTTGGATGATGTCATCATTTAGTCATCGTCATGGGCTGAACATTTGGAAGATGTTCGTATTGTCTTTGCGCGGTTGAGGGATGCGTTTCTAACCTTGAATCTTGCCAAGTGCGAGTTCGGGAAGGCTACCGTCACCTACTTGGGGAAACAAGTTGGCCAGGGTCAAGTTCGCCCTTTAGAGGCCAAGGTGTTGGCTATTGTACAGTTTCCCATACCAACTATGAGAAGGGAGCTGCGCAGGTTCTTGGGCATGGCAGGCAACTACCGTGGTTTCTGCCGAAATTTTTCTGATGTCGTTCTTCCTCTGACAAATTTGTTAAAACATGGTTGTGACCTTGAGTGGTCTCAGGATTGTGAGTTGGCATTTAAAAATGCAAAGGCTTTGTTGTGTAGTGCGCCAGTATTGGCTGCTCCCAATTTCCAGCTGCCTTTCAAACTGGAGGTTGACGCCAGTGCCACAGGTGCTGGAGCTGTTCTTTTACAGGAAGATTCAAACGGAATTGATCACCCCATTTCGTATTTTTCAAAGAAGTTCTCTAAACATCAACTTCATTATAGCACAATCGAAAAAGAAGCTCTAGCTCTGTTGCTTGCTTTACAACATTTTGAGGTGTATGTTGGGTCAACCACAGTTCCTTTGATTGTTTTTACTGACCATAATCCTCTTGTTTTTCTATCCAGGATACGGAACACAAACCAGAGACTGATGCGTTGGTCTCTGTATTTACAAGGTTTCAACCTGGATATCCAGTATAAGAAGGGCAAGGATAATGTCTTGGCAGATGCTTTGTCCCGTATTTAGTGTGGATTTGTAGTGTCAGTGTTTATTCTAGTACCATATAATGGTAGTGTTGTGTGAACTATATGGCAGTCTTTTGTTCAACCTATAGTAGGTTGAACTTTTGGTGGTGGGGGTGTTGCGTGTTACGCCTCCTGTGTTTGTATGTGTGCATGTTTCTCCTTTCTTGTGTGTGTCTCTCTCTCTCCTCAGGTGTAGCAGCTTGTGTTGGCTCCTCCTCCTTTCACCTGTTTCCACTTGAGGAAGGCCTATATAAACCTGTGCTTCCACCTGTTAGAGAGGAGAGAGGGTTTTGGGGTTTTTGCACGCTCGCCTTGCCATTTCGCGTCCGTCTGCTCGGTTGGAGGGTTGGCTCCTGGGGCTGCCACCCTCCTTGTTGGACTTTGCATTCCGTTTTTTCTATTACCTTTTGTTAAGCATTCTTGTAAATAAAGTTCACCTTTTTTACTTTATGTCGTCTTGCTTTTTGGGTTTATGTCACCACCCTTTTTTTTTTTTTTTTTGATTGTTCATGCCTTCCTAGAGCATGTAACAATTCCTATGTTTCAGATCTGCAATACATTTCAAAAAAGTTGGGACAGGGGCAGTTTAGGGCTAGTAATGAGGTAAAACAATTAAATAATGATGTGATGTGAAACAGGTGATGTCAGCCAGTGACTGTAATCATGATTTGGAACAAAATCAGCATCCAGGAAAGGCCGAGACTTTGAAGAGTAAATATGGCCGAGGATCTCCAGTTTATCAACAAATGCATGAGAAAATTTTTGAAATGTTTAAAAACAATGTTCCTCAAAGAAAGATAGGAAGGGATTTGGATATTTCACCCTCTACAGTGCTGAATATCATTAAGCCATTCAAGGAATCTGGAGGAATTTTGGTGTGTTTCAGCCAGCTCACAGACCACAATGTAAAAAGAGGCAGACACCCACAAATGTATTGTTAAAACAAGCGATCTTTTTTAAGAAAGAGCAAATAATCACTGCTCAGGTTGAGGGGAAATGGTGTGAATGCTGGCGTGCATGTATGGATGCAAATGCAGGCATCAATCGGTCAGCTATGGGAGAGAGAAAAGAGAAAACAAAGAAAGGAGGAGAGAAATAAATAAAGAGTGAGAGTGTGTGGGGAAAATGTCAAAATCAAAGTATGTGCCTGCAGGAAGGAAGACAAGTACCCCCAGGTAAGAGAGCTCCTTTTATATCCACACCCTTCTCCAGGTGCGCCGAGTTAACGAATTAGCCCACGTAAGCTCAACCTGCCCATACACTGACAGGAGAAGGCCTGTAGGGAGACACAGGGGGTCGTAACAGGTGTGCAAAGGGCAAAGGGCTCAAGCCTAATCTGAACACCCGTAATCTCCAATCCCTCAGACAGCACTGCATCAAAAACTGTCATTCGTCTATAGCTGATAGAACCACATGGGTTCGGGATTACTTTGGCAAACCTTTGTCAAGCTCTACAATACAGAGTTACATCCACAAACACCAGTTAAAACTTTAGTGTGCCAAAAGGAAGCCTTATGTTAACTGTGTCCAGAAGTGCTGTTGACTTCTCTGGGCTCAGAGGCATCTGGGATGGACCATCACACAGTAGAAACATGTATCGTGGTCAGACTCTTTCTACACTTGCATCCATCGTCACATCCACACGCATCTGCACACATTCGCGCTTGGCGCGGGTCGAACTTCTACTCATGCGCATTTGCACTCTGAACAGCAAGGACTAATTACACACACCTGTCCTGGATTAAAGCACAATCAGTGGATGCTTAAAAGGATGCTGCCAACACACACATTGTGAAGTATTGAGTTTCCCAGTGACTCTTACCGAGCCATATGTTTGTACTGTCTTCCAGGTTTTTGACTCTTGTCTGCATTTCAGTTTCTACTTCTGCCTAGTCATTTTGTGCCTCACTTGACCTCTGCTTGTCTACTGTTTATGATTTTGCCTGCTTATTTGGATTGTTTGCCTGCATGCCTTTTAATAAACTCTTCTGCACTTACATCCGCTACCACCATACTGACAGAATACTTTGCTGACACACGGATGTAGTGGAAGAGAGCAGGCACACTGGTCAATGCCACGCCCGAGTTTCCGTGCCTCAGCCCGGATCGATAATTTTTCTGCAGCGAGTTGATTTGAACACACCGGCACCCTATCATGGAATGGATTACCCACTGAATGGATTTCTGTTGGAACCACTTTTGTCAAGGAACATTATTTACATTGCAATATTTGCAACAAGTTGTATTTGGTAGGTGGCTCTGTTCTGGGACCTCCCTGCCCTTCCGTGTGCATATGTGGAAAGCCTCGGGGCAGGGAGAGCACATCTCCCTGCCCGACCATGTGCCTACATGCAAAGGCTAAAGTAGGGAGAGCTGCAGCAAAATCCCCCAAAACCACCATGCCAGGCAGACCTCCTTGGCCTTCCATGCTTCCATGGAAGAGCCAGCAGAAGGAGCTCACTGAACTATTAATTAGGAAGAAAGTTAAACTAAGATGAAATACGATGAGGTGAGTTGAATCTTCACAGATTGCTGTTGGGGTAATATAGCTAGTAAGTTTATACAGAGAGCCTGAGCAGCTATGCAATAATGTTTATGTTTAACCTAGTGCAGTCTCAATGAACAGGACAGGTCAGGCTGGATGGTACCGTCTCTGGACATAGTTGGCAAAATTCTGAAATTCAAAGCAAACAAGAAATCGGCCATCGTTATCCAAGCCTGGAATACAGGCTGTTCAAACAATGAAATTATCCAAAGCAGAGGACCCTGTGAGGAGCATCACAAATTTATTAATAACAGAACTGAGGAGCCCTTGTTAATGATGTTTACAGTTGCTGTCTCATTGTCACAAAAACAGGATTTGCTTCTTGACCAGTGTTTACCCCACAGAAGACAAGCTACATGATTGGGTGATCCCATTAGAACAGTGGAAGAAGTGTCAGCTGACAAGGATGACAATTCTTTGGGCCGTGCATCAGCAAACCACTGATTATTAAAATCCTCCCAACCAATGGAAAGGGCTGTGTCTGTGAACAACATAATTGCTCATGGAGAGTCCAGGTTTCATCATAGAAGAATGAGACACTGTTCCATTACCCAACAGAAGGAGACCAGTAACGGCCTTCAGATCTGCAGTCTGTATCCAAGCTCACCCTATCATGGAGTTCTCTACAGATTAAGAGAGGTCAAAAGTGTAAATATAAATTATGTCCCTGGGGAATAACGTACATCATGTAATTAAGATGCCCAAACATAGAAACAGTTCCCTTTTGAAATTGCTATTGCCTCCTGCACTTCTCACGACCTCTCTGAAATTATTGATTTTTCCGAGAGGCAGTGAAGCTTGCATCCGGTCGCTGTCTGAGGTGATGCCTAGAAATCCTATAGTCAAGTCAGGGTTTTTTTTGTATAGCATTTTTAACAGACATTGTTGCAAAGCAGCCTTATAGAAAATTAAAGACTTCAAACATGATCTAATTTTATCCCTAATTTAGTTCAACTTTTATTTGTCACATATAATTACAAGTAATTACAGTGAAATTCTTATGTACCTTAGGTCGTTGAGAGTATAAAAATATATAGATAAGATAAATTACAAACAATAGAAATAAAGGGGAAAAAAACCTCTAAACTATATTAATGAGTGGAAACATGGCAGAGATGTGATGATTGTGTGGTTACGAGTCCTTAAAGTCCAAAGTGCAGTAGTGCATAGTAGTGTACCTTGTTATCATTATGAAGAGTTCAACAGTCTGATGGCCTGAGGGAAGAAGCTCCTCCTCATCCTCTCAGTGTTGGCCTTCAGCTGTCGGTAGCATCTCTCTGAAGGCAGCAGGGAGAACAGTCTATTATTTGGGTGGCTGGGGTCGCTGGCGATCTAACTGGCTCTGTCCCTGCAGCGGCTGGAATAAATGTCCTGTAGGTTAGGGAGGGTGGTCCTGATGGTTCTCTCAGCAGAGCGAACCACCCTCCTGAGAGCCAGCTGGTCTCTCCTGGTGGTGCTTCCCATCCAGTTAGTGATGCTCCCACTCAGGACACTCTCAATAGTGCAGGAGTAAAAGTTACTTAGTGCCCTGAGTGGGAGTTTGAAGTCCTTCAGTCTCCTTAAGAAGTAGAGGTGCTGGCAGCCTTTCTTAACCAGGGTGTTGGTGTGACAGGACCAAGAGAGGTCCTGTGAGATGTGGACACCCAGGTATTTGAAATTGTCCACTCTCTTTACCTGGGCCCCGTTGATGCAGATGGGTTGGAGGTCTCTCTGCTGCTTCCTGCTCATCGTTATTGGAGATGAGGCCCACCACAGCTGTATCATCAGCAAACTTAATGATGGTGTTGGAGTCTGAAGTGGCCATACAGTCATGAGTGTACAGGGAGTACAGCAAAGGGCTCAGAATGCATCCTTGGAGGGAACCAGTGTTGAGGGTGAGGGAAGATGAAGTGTGGCGGCCTACACGTACCACCTGTGGTCTGCCTGTAAGGAAGCTGTGGATCCACCGGCACAATGAGTGGTGCAGGCTGAGATCACAGAGTTTTTGGACCAGCCTGGAGGGGATTATGGTGTTAAACGCTGAGCTGTAGTCAATGAACAGCAGTCAAGCGTAGGATCCCCTTTTGGTGTCCAGATGAGCCAAGGTGGTGTGAAGTAGGTGAGAAATGGTGTCATCTGTGGATCTGCTGGAACGATAGGCAAACTGTAGCGGATCCAGGGTAGCAGGCAGGGAGGAGGTGATGAGGGGTTTGACTAGCATTTTGAAACACTTCATCACCACAGATGTTAGGGCTATGGGGTGATAGTTGTTCAGGCAGCTGGGCTGGGGTTTCTTAGGCACAGGAACTATAACAGACTGTTTGAAGCAGGTGGGGACAATGCACTGAGAAAGGGAGAGGTTGAATATTACCATGAAGACACTTGCTAGCTGGTTAGCACAGGCCTTAAGGACACAACCTGTGATCCCATCCGGACCTGCTGCCCTCCTGGGATTCCTGGGAGTGAGTGCCATCCTCACATCGTGCTCCATCACGGTGAGCACTGTCTCCTCTCTGCCGGTGATTATGTCGGCTTGTTTGCAGTTCATCTCGAAGCGGGCATAAAAGTTGTTCAGTTCATTGGCGAGAGATTTGTCGGCGTTCGTCAGAGGAGTGCGAGCTGATTTATAGTCCGTGATGATCCGTAGTCCTTGCCATAGCCCCCTGGGATCCTGCTGGTACAAATGATCCTCCAGCTTCCTCCCATACCACCGTTTAGCCTCCTTCACTGCTTTACGAACGTTGTAAGAAGCAGCCTTGTATTTTTCCATGTTCCCAGCTCGGTGTTATAGGCAGCAGTGCATGATCTCAGAGCGTCGCGAACGGTGTTATCCACCCACAGCTTCTGGTTGGGAAATGTCCTGACTATGCTTTTGGGAGTGCAGTCCTCCGCTAGCTTCCCAATGAATCCCACCACTGCTTCTGTAAACACGTTGATGTCATCACCTGAGCTGTGCCAGAACAAATCCCAGTTGGTGATGTTGAGTGCGTCTTGTAAGATCGCCACTGATTGGTCAGACCATCGCGTCACCTCCCTGCATGCCGGGGCTTCCACTTTCAGTTTTTTAATGTACTTAGGCATGAGGAAAATAGCAGAGTGATCTGACTTACCGAAGGGGGGAAGAGATGTAGCTTTGTAGCCCTCTTTGAATGGTGAGTAGCAGTGATCTAGAGTCTTGCTTCCTCTGGTAGGACAAGTGATATGTTGCTGGAAGTCCGGTCTTATCGTCCTTAAGTTGGCTCAATTGAAATCGCCAGCTACTATGAGAGCTGCGTCCCTGAGATTAATCTCATAGCTGGAGAGGGCTTCATGGAGTTCAGATAGGGCAGTGTCCGTGTCCGCTTTAGGTGGAATATAAACGGCGCTAAAGATGACTGACAAGAACTCTCGAGGGAGATAGAATGGCTGGCGTTTGAGAGATAGGAGCTCCAAGTTGGGTGAGCAGGAACAGGTTAAAGGTGTTATGTTCCTGGGATCACACCATCTGTTGTTGACCATTAAGCACACTCCCCCTCCTCTCAACTTGTCCGACTCCTCAGTGCAGTCCATGCGGTAGACTGATAGAAACTCTGTCGGTTGCACAGCATGGTCCGAGACCGAGGGGGACAGCTATGACTCAGTGAGACAAATAATGTTACAGTCTCGTATATCCCGTTGGTATTTGAGTCTAGCCCTGAGGGCTTCGAGCTTGTTTTCAAGGGACTGGACGTTGGCTAGCAGAATGCTAGGCAGAGGTGGGCGATGTGCCTTTCTCCTCAGCCAGTTCCTCGTTTCTGCTTGTTTGCATCTGGATCTTTTCCTCGGCCTGAACTTGGCGTGCCCTCCATTGTTGTTGGACCCCCGCAGTATCTCGTCCGGCAGTGAGAAGCTGAATTCCCTTAAAAATAAAAAAACATTGCACTTCTCTCCAATATCTCTCAGAGTCTGTCTGGTGTACGTAGTTAGACAGAGAGTGCAGGCTGTGCAAAAAAGCTGAAAATAGTAATAATTACGCTAAATACGCAAAAATTACCGGAGCAGGTACGATGGCTGCCTGCCTCACCGGCGCCATCTTGGAAAAAGATTTATTCATAATTTATTTCTGATGAGCAAGCCTGTGGTGACAGTGGCAAGGAAAAACTCCCTCAGATGGGATGAGGAAGAAACCTTGAGAGGCACCACACTCAAAAGGGGACCCTTCCTCATTTGGGTGAAAAAAGATAGCATGATTATAAATAATTTGTTTCTATAATGGTGTCCTATAGTCACAAGTACAACTGTGTAACCAGGAAAATCATTATAGTTTTAACATGAGGTCTGTTTTGTTGAAATTATCCACTGTTCATTGATGCTTTGAGCTTCATAATTATGAAGAGCAGATAAATTGATTATTAGGCTCTTTTATTTATTAATTTTATTTTATTACTTTTCTTCTCCCCCCAAATAGTTACAAGGCACTATCTTATAGAGTAAACGCGAGTTATCAAATTGAGTAGTAGGGTGGTGACATCACTGTTCTGCGATGCAGGAGCTGATCTCTGCAGCTAATTTGGGAGCATGGAGGATGTAAACAAACCTGCTGTTACTGGAAAATGCAAACTTGTAGAAGGAGTCAACTGGACTTCAGGCTTGGATTCTGGATGTAGGGCTCTTATAAAATTGTGCCTTCTTACACCTTGTGTTATGTAGTGGGACTCAATTTCCCAGAATTCTGTGTTTTACTTTTCCTTTGTCACATTGTAGTTTTTCTTTAAAATGGCACTGTTTAGATCAACCTGCCTGTTAGTTACATCATTTACAAAAAAAGTTAATATGTAGAGCCAATGTGAATTTAATTTGCATACGTTGTGAAAAAAATATATATATGTTGTGTTCCCAAACGGGATGTATCCCATACTGCCCGAGGAGGAAAGCGGAAGCTAAGTTGAACTTGATGGCTGAGGGAGAGGCTGTGTTTTTTCCCTCCTCGACAGATTTCAAGTTATCATCTGTTAGCCTAAAATATAAAGTGACTGAATTAGAGGAGGGGAAAGAGCAAGCGAGACGGCAACATCTAATCCAGTGGGAGTGCTGAATCCAGTGGGAGAGCTGATTCAGATAACGAGCCTACAGCGGGACTCGCCTGGACAGTTTGTTTTTTCCACGACGGGTGTTGAAACGTGCTATGGACAGCTAGGACAACCCGCCCAGTTTCGTGAGTATTGAGTTGTCGTCAACCAAGGCAGCAACCTGGGACTAAGTAAGAGTTAGCGTGTGCTAGGTGTGTTTTGCTCACGCATCAGTCACCACAGTTCGGAATATTACAAACGTGCACGAACGCAACGAATTGGCCCCAACGCATGCATTAGTTCAAGCGCTTGATTAGCTGACAGGACGGTAATTTTGACTACTGTACACTTTACTGAAAATGTGATGTCTTTTCATTATGGTGGCAAACGTAGTGTGTATTTGTTACAGGTAGTAATTTTTTTTCATAACTTTCCTTTGATGTTTCAATGCAAACGTGTTAAGATCAAGAGTCTGACGTTAGACAATATGTCTTTGTGTAACATGTTTTATCTGTACACTACCACAGAATGTGTTCCCATTTAATTTTCTTTTTTTTCTTTCCAATGAGGTTGAAAGTCAAGAAATAAGCAGATCAAGTTATTATTCATTTTTTTTATGGCTATATCCCTGAATGGATTAAAATATACATTTAGTTAAGTCAACTCATTTGGGTATTTTCTATTCTTTCGGGTATAACCTGATAAATACCAAGTCCCTCATCTAGGTGGTAAATGGGAAGTGTAGTCATTTTATCATCACTAGCTGGAGACCTAGGATCCTGTTTATGTTTGTATATTATTTGAGTGTGACCCCAGTGTATGTAGTAGAGACACTCGGGAGAAAGGGGTTACATTTTGGAGGCACCGCTGGGATTTTTTTGTTTTGTTTTGTTTACCCAAGTTGGGGAATATTGGTGAGCTAACATGCCGTATAAATAAGCCTTATAGTTAATGGTAAGTTTTCTTTCCTTATTTTTTTTCCCTGTATCACCTTTTGTTGGTATATATTACATAGCCTAGAATGGAGCTTTGTAAAGTTTTTGCGTGGAGTCAAGAGGAAAATATTTCTCTCACACATGCCATTGTAGTTGGAGATGTCCCCTTAGCTGTACCGGATGACACTATCTTAAAGGTGTTGAATACAGTAAAAGTTTTTGGTCGCACCAAGATTTGTGGCCGTCGGGGTGACACTACTGGCCGTAAGCTCTTTGTGTTAGTGGAAACTAGCACAGATTTAGAATCTCTCACTGTGCCGCAGCAAATTGGCATTGAGGGAGAAGTAGGGCCTTAGACTGTGCACGTAGTTAAGCGTCTGATTCCTGGCGATAACCCAGATTTTCACTTAAAACTGTTGTCATTATTGCAGCAAGAAGGGAAAACCCTTAAGGATGTGACAGCGATTGTCGCTGATGACCCGGGTTCAACACCTGATGTGAACATGGAGCTAGTGAACGCTATAGGGAAATTAGTTGACAAATGTTCTCAAGGGCCCACAGATGGGCCTAGTTACAGAAAGTTGAGATTGTTTTCTATTCTTTCGGGTATAACCTGATAAATACCAAGTCCCTCATCTAGGTGGTAAATGGGAAGTGTAGTCATTTCATTATCACTAGCTGGAGACCTAGGATCCTGTTTATGTTTGTATATTATTTGAGTGTGACCCCAGTGTATGTAGTAGAGACACTAGGGAGAAAGGGGTTACATGGAGTTCATGGTGGCAAGTGATGCTGGACAAGGCTGACAAGAAGTTATTCGGGTCCATAGGTGCGGCTGCTGGGGCTTAGACTCTCACTCTTGGGTGGCGGAGCAGCCGGGGTTTGGACTGCAGAGGTGTGGCAGGGTTTATGTTTTCGGTGGCTTCCCTAGGAGTAGGGATGCTGAATAGATCTGCAGCTGGGGACTCAATGCAGATGCCCCCTGCAACAAACAGTTCCTCGAGGGACGTGCTGACTGGAGCTGTGATGCTATTTATGAACACAATTTTCAGGAGACTGGGTGCAGGCCATTCGTTAATCCTGGGATCAAAAGACTGCTACATTCCATACAAGAGCTCTGGCTAATGGAAATGGTGCTCACTTGCAAAATTTTGGGTGGGGTTGGGGGCTGAGACTCCAGAGGCGAATGAAATGGCAGAGGAGGAGGCCTTCACTCCAGAGCTTCCTTCAGAGGCCAATGCAATGGCAGATGAGGAGGTCTTCATGCCAGAGCTCCCTCCAGAGGGCAACACATTGGCAGAGGAGAAGGAATCTGCTCCAGAGTCAGCTCCAGAGCCAGCACCAGAGGCCAACAGGGTGGCCTCTGTTCCACTGTGAGCTCCAGCGCCAGAGGCTGACAGGGTGGCTTCTCACTGCCAGCTCCAGAGCTGGTGCCAGAGGCTGACAGGGTGACCTCAGCTCCAGATTTTAGTTGGAACAAGCTCTTTTCCATGCCGCCTGGCTTCGAAGACATCATTGGCATGCCACCTGGCTTCAAGGAGTTCATTGTTCTACTGCCTGGCTTCGAGGACGTCATCGCTCCACTGCCTGGCTTCAAAGACATTGTCATTCCACCACCTGGCTTCAATGTGGATGAGCTCTTCACTTCACTGCCTGGCTTCAATGTGGATGAGCTCTTCACTCCACCACCAGGCTTCAAGGACATGACTGCTCCACTACCAGGCTTCATTGATGATGAGACTATCACTGAAGCTAAGTCTAGACCTGCTGTGGAGTCCAGATCTGAGCCCATCCCCACACACGTACCCATGCCAATGCCCAAGCCCAGGTACGAGCCCAAGTCCATGTCCTGTCCACAGCCCATGCCCATGTCCTGTCTGGAACTGTTAGAATCTGGTGCCACATCTGCCCAGAGCCAGAGCGGAACACTGATGGGACTGTGTCTAGCACCAGATCCTTGCTGCCATGGGTCATTCAAGGAGGATTTTAGCTCCCTGAGGGAGCTCTTTTTTTTTGGGGGGGGGGGGCTTCTGTCCCATCCGCGTGCATCCATGCGCATTTGCACTTAATGTGCATCAAACTTCTACTCGTGCGCATTTGGGCTCTGAGTAACAAGGACCAATTACACACACCTGCCCTGGATTAAAGCACAATCAGTGTGCGCTTAAAATGACACTGCCAACACACACATTATGAGGTATTGAGTTTCCCAGTGACTCTTACCAAGCCGTATGTTTGTATTGTCTTCCTGGTATTTGACTCTCATGCATTCTGTTTTCTGCTTCTGTCTTCTGCCTAGTCTATTCAGTTTGTGCCTCACTTGACCTACCTAGCAACTCACAGCTCAAAGCACATCATGAAGTTTGCTGATGACATGAGTGTGGTGGGTCTCCTCAGTAAGAACGATGAGTCAGCATACAGAGAGGAGGTGCAATGGCTATCGGAATGGTGCAGTGTTAACAACCTGTCTCTGAACGTGGACAAAAGAGATGGTTGTTGGCTTCAGAAGAACATGGAATGACCGCTCTCCACTGTATATCAATGGCTCACATGTGGAGAACACCAAAAGCACCAAATTCCTTGGTGTTCATCTGGCAGAGAACCTCACCTGGTCCCTCAACACCAGCTCCATAGTCAAGAAAGCCCAGCAGCATCTCTACTTCCTACTGAGACTAAGGAAAACCCATCTCCCATCACCCATCTTCACAATGTTCTACAGAGGGACTATTGCTAGCATTCTGAGCAGCTGCATCATGGTCTGGTTTGGGAACTGCACCATCTTGGATCCCAAGACCCTACAGTGGATTGTGAGGACAGCTGAGAAGATCATCGGAGTATCTCTTCCCTCCATCACAGACATTTACACCACATGCTGCATCTGGAATGCCACCAGCATCATGGCCGACCCCACACACAACCTCTTCACAAGCCACCAGCATCATAGCCGACCCCACACACAACCTCTTCACCCTCCTGCCATCTAGAAAAAGGTACCGAAGCATTCGGGCCTTCACAGCCAGACTCTGTAACAGTTATTTCACACATGCCATCAGACTCCTCAACTCTGAGGGACTGGACTGATTCTCACAGACTGTTGAACACACCACTCACACTGCATTCTTTGCACAGTGGACAATAATGCACGATTACTTGACAATGTTTACAATGTCCTTCACACACACAAGGTTTCCATTTATTTATTCCCTTTTCATATACTACCTCAATGTGCACACTCAACTCTGCACTTTATGTTGTTTATGTTTGTGCAGTGTTGTGTAACGGAGTTAAAATGCACTTTATTAATTTTTGTTTTCAATTTCTTTTTATGAAATTTTATTTGTCATTTAATTATTCTTTTGAGTATTTGTAAATTTTCTCTCAATGAGTTATTTTCATTTACTGTTATTTTTATTTGCATTTCCAATGGAAAGAACTTTTTGGCCATCGCCTTTTCTGTACCCCTTGGGGTTATAGGGATCCCGGCGTAAACGGAAGGAGGGTGGTCACAGCATGCGAGTGGATTGAGAATGGACAGAGGATGGCAGAAGGTAGTGACAGATCAGGAAGTGAGCTAGGAGGAGTGACTGAGGGTGGTGGGAAAGATGAAGGTTGGTGTACTGCAACTTTTAAAAATAGTCGGAAACGAAGGAAGCGTAAGTAACTAGGGAAAAATTCGAGTGTTGAAGACACTGACAGTGATCAAAGCATGGTAGATGTAGGAAAACTAGTGGAAGAGTATCAAGTGATAATTAAACTAATTCAAGAAGGAGTGTCATTTGGTGAGTGGAACCCAATTCAACGAACTAAAGCGATAAACAAACTGGCAGGTGATGTGAAGAGTGCCAAGATACTACGAAGTGGAGCACTTTTAATTGTTTGCAGAGATAGTAGTCAGCAAGGGAGAGCTATCAAACAGAATAAAATTGAAGACAAAAGAGTGCAAGGAACATTGGTCAAGGATAAGAAGTTTGTATGAGGAGTCATTTCAGGGGGACCCATAGCTGCATCAGTGGAACAGATTAAAGAGAATATAGTAGGGACAAAAGTGATTGAGGCAAAACGACTGAGAACGACAAGAAATGGGGAGACGTGTGATAGTTTAGCGGTAATGATAAAAATTGATGAGGAAAAGCTGCCAGCTAAAGTATATTTAAGTTATATGTGCTATGATGTTAAGCCTTATGTTCCCCCGCCACTGAGGGGCTTCAAATGCCAGAAATATGGACATGTAGCTGCCATATGCAAAGGAAAACAGAGATGTGGAAGATGTGCAGGTCGTCATGAATATAGAAAGTGTGAAAATGGAGTCAAGTTAAAGTGCTGTAACTGTAACTGTGGAGGGGACTAGAGCTCAGCCTATCGCGGATGTGAGGCCAGTAAGAGAGCAGCAGAGGTGCAAAAAGTGAAAATCTCACAAGGGGTAACACACGCAGAAGCAGTAAGGAGAGCGTCTGGTTAGATAGAGAAGACAAAACAAAGTAACACAGAAAGCTACAAAACAAACCCATGTGAAGGCTGTGATAAAATAAAGAAGGAGGTGCTGATTGTAAGGAGAAATTATTTTGTGTTATTCATGGTGAAGGTGATAAACTGCTCAGCACAAACACACAAGAAAACTGAGAAAATCAAAATAATAGTGAAGTCAGCAGAAAAATATCCTGGGGTTAAGGGTTTGCGTTGCACTGCAAAAAATTGAAAACTGAATTTGAGGAGAAAATTACTTAATACGAGTGAAATGATCTTGCTGCACTGGCAGATATTTTTACTTGATAAGACATCTTAGAATAAGTTGGTTGCAATCCAGAACTAAGTTTAATAATCTCAGAATTGGTGTCTTGTATTCTTGTAATAGGAAATGTTAGATCGTTTCAACTATTTTCAAGATATTTTCACTTTGCTAAGATATCATTTTTTGCAGCGTGGGAAGCAGTTGAGGAAATGCGAAGTGGGGAAGGGCCCCCTCGCCCCCCGAGTTCACAGGCCCCGAGGCTTGTGATTCATGGCTCTGATCATTCTGCACTGGAATGCAAGAAGTCTCATTGATGATGAGCAGGAGTTTAAACATTTCTTAATAAATTTACAAGATAAACCACACATAATCTGCATACAGGAAACATGGTTGGAACCAAAATGGGATTTTATTCTGCATGGATACACTGCTATTAGAAATGACAGGAAAGATGGTAAAGGTGGAGGGGTGCTAACATTTGTGCAGAATGGGATGAGGTACAATGTCGTCAATAAAGGGAAAGAAGATGAATCAATAATGGTTAAGATCTGGACAGGACAAGACGAGATTTCAATCATTAATTATAATCCTTGTAAAAGGTTGACTAAAGACATGTTAAATATTATTGGTGGAAGGCTGCAGGGTAAAGTAATACGGTGTGGGGACTTTAATGCTCATAGTACACTGTGGGGTTGCAGGGATACAGATGCTAATGGTTCAAGTATAGAAGATTTTACTGATGAGAAATGATTAGTGTATATTAATGACGATTAAGGCACAAGATACTGTATAACTGTATCCAAAACACAAAGTTAAATCGACCTCACATTAACATCGCAGGAAACAGCAGGTATCACAATATGGGAAGTGATTAAAAAACAACTGTTGGTAGTGATCATTATCCTACAGTGATTAAAGTTGGTACAGAAGTATGTCAGGAAATATCAATGGGGATACCAAGGTGGAATTTCAAAAAAGCCAACTGGGACAAATTTCAAATATTAAATAAAATAAGAGGTAAAGAACTGGTTCGGGAGGATATTACAGGTGTAGATGAGTTTAACAATAAGTTGGTGACAGCAATCTCATCTCATTATCTGTAGCCACTTTATCCTGTTCTACAGGGTCTCAGGCGAGCTGGAGCCTATCCCAGCTGACTACGGGCGAAAGGCGGGGTACACCCTGGACAAGTCGCCAGGTCATCACAGGGCTGACACATAGACACAGACAACCACTCACATTCACACCTACGCTCAATTTAGAGGGTGACAGCAATCATACAGAGGAAACAATTCCAAAGGCAGCAGGAGGCAGAGAGAAAAAGATGGTTCCCTGGTGGGATGGAAATTGTAGAAAAGCTATCAAAAGAAGAAATGACGCTTTCAGACAATTAAAGAAACATCATTCATTAGAAACATTAATTCAGTATAAAAGAGCACAAGCAATAGTTCAAAGAACTCTTAGAATAACAAAACGTACCTATTGGAGACACTACTGCAATAGCATAGGCAGGGAAACGCAGCTATCGGATGTCTGGGGAATGATCAGACAAATGAGTGGTACAAGAAGAAGGCATGAAATACCAGTGTTAAACCAAAATAATAAAATAGCAGTTACAAATTTCAACAAACCAGAGGTATTGGCACAAACGTTTGTTAAAATTCATAGCCTAGAGAATCTGTCAAACACAGCTAGACAATCTCGGGATAATACACTGGCATTAAATCCAGGTGTTGAGGTGAGAAAAACTACATTAGGTGATAGTCTCGACTTACCCTTCAGTCTATTTGAGTTAAATAGAGCTATCATGAAGGTAAAGCAAACTTCCCCAGGGAAAGATGGTATTAGCTATAGCAGCATCTCTCAACCTTTTTTCAGTCACGTCACCCTTCAGAAGTATGCAAATTCTCAAGGCACCCCCATATAAAATATACGCAGTCACGCTGACCCCGGCAGTGACGTTGTGACATGGGAAAGGGGGCCGTGAGACAAATTTTGATGATGCATGAGGCGGCGATGATCTGCATTAGTGTAACTATCGTTTTTTGGAATTTTAATTCATTTTATTTATTTCAATGTTAGAATATATAATTTTTTGACGGCACCCCTAACGAAGCCAGACGGCACCCCGGTTGAGAAAGGCTGAGCTATAGCATGCTAGAACATGTGGATAATAGCTCACTTGGTGTAGTTTTGAGACTATGGAACATGGTCTGGGAAACAGGAATAATTCCAACAACCTGGAAGCAGTCTATCATTGTGCCAATTTTAAAGCCTGGAAAAGACCCTTCTGGCCCTTCAAATTACAGACCAATAGCGTTAACATCACAGTTCAGTAAAACAACGGAGCAGATGATAACTGAGAGGCTTCATTACTTCATGGAAAGTAAACACCTGTTCGCACCTTATCAAAGTGGATTCTGTAAAGGAAGAAACACATTGGAGTCTGTCTTATGCTTGGAATCAGAAATCAGGAAAGCCCAGAATAATAAAGAAATAGTTGCAGCTGTCCTGTTTGATATAGAAAAAGCATAGGATATTGTGGCAGCGGGGGCGTGGTCAAGCACCGGTCTGTGACAGGAGGGCGGAGTTGGGGAAGGTAAGTGGCAGAATCGCTTCACCTGAGTGTCATTAACCTGTGTTTTGTGTGTTCTCCCCAGTAAACCGCCCTATTTAAGGAGGGAGAGCGAGAGCAGAGGGAGAACCGGACGAGACGCTGTGTGTGTGTGTGTGTGTGTGTGTGTGTGTGTCTGTCTGTCTGTCTGTCTCTCGCGCTAGTGAAAACAGTGTTGCAACTCTGAAAAGTGTGGCAATAAAGCCGGTTAACAAACCTGATCTCTGTCCTGCCGTCCTCTGTGCTCCACCCACACGCGATTCGCGCTACAGTGGTGCCGAAACCCGGGACCGTGGAGCACCTGTCCTGCAGCCCCATGGAATCCTCCCCGTTCGCGGACTTGGTCCACGCCCTCGCCACGGCCCAGCAGAGCCAGCACCAGGCGCTCGTCACACTCCGGAAGGAGCAGGAGCGCCGCTTCGAAGCCCTGGTACTGGCTCAACAGGAAGACCGCGAGGCGTTCCGGCGCCTCCTCGCGTCGGCGGGGTCCACCAGCGCCCCGGCCGCGGGCCCATCTCCCATCACCTTGACTAAGATGGGCCCGCAGGACGACCCCGAGGCGTTCATCGCATTATTCGAACAGGTCGCCGAAGCCTCGGGGTGGCCGATGGAACAGCGCGCGGCGCGCCTCCTCCCCCTCCTGACGGGAGAGGCGCAGTTAGCCGCACTACAGCTCCCCGCCGACCACCGGCTGGCCTACGCCGACCTTCGCCGGGCTGTCCTCCAGCGCGTGGGGCGCACGCCGGAGCAGCAGCGCCAGCGCTTCCGCGCGCTGCGAATGGAGGAAGTCGGCAGCCCGTTTGCGTTCGGCCAGCAGCTCCGGGACGCCTGCTGGCGGTGGCTGAGGGCCGAAGATCGCGACGCCGAGGGGATCATCGACCAGGTGGCGCTGGAGCAGTTCATCGCCCGCCTACCCGCCGGAACCGCGGAGTGGGTCCAGTGCCACCGCCCGGCGTCGCTGGATCAGGCCGTAGGACTGGCGGAGGATCATCTGGCGGCTGTCCCGGCGGCAGGACAACGGATGTCTTCTTCTCTCTCCTCTTCTCTCTCTCTCTCTCTCTCTCTCTCTCTTCCCCCTCCTCCCGTGTCCCGTCCTCGCCCTCCGTTACTACCTGCTGGGGCGCTCTTTCACCCTCTGTTCGGACCACGCGCCCCTCCAGTGGCTCCACCGCATGAAGGATGCCAACGCGCGGATCACCCGTTGGTATCTGGCGCTCCAACCTTTCAACTTCAAGGTGGTCCACAGGCCGGGGGCGCAGATGGTCGTGGCGGACTTCCTCTCCCGTCAAGGGGGGGGGGGAGTCGGCTGCGGGCCGGACGGGCGCCCGGCCTGAGTCGGGCGGTGGGGGTATGTGGCAGCGGGGGCGTGGTCAAGCACCGGTCTGTGACAGGAGGGCGGAGTTGGGGAAGGTAAGTGGCAGAATCGCTTCACCTGAGTGTCATTAACCTGTGTTTTGTGTGTTCTCCCCAGTAAACCACCCTATTTAAGGAGGGAGAGCGAGAGCAGAGGGAGAACCGGACGAGACGCTGTGTGTGTGTGTGTGTGTGTGTCTCTCGCGCTAGTGAAAACAGTGTTGCAACTCTGAAAAGTGTGGCAATAAAGCCGGTTAACAAACCTGATCTCTGTCCTGCCGTCCTCTGTGCTCCACCCACACGCGATTCGCGCTACAGATATGTTGTGGAAAGAAGGACTTCTTATTAAGTTGGATAAATTAGGTATAGGTGGTCGGTTATATAACTGGGTGTTAGACTTTCTATTTCTATTCTATTCAGAACTATAGAAGTAAGAGTAGGCGCAGAGTATTCAAACATGTATTGAGTAGAAAATGGAACTCCACAAGGCAGTGTGTGTAGTCCGGTGTTATTTAACATAATGATCAATGACATTTTCGAGCAGGTGGAATATGGCGTTGGGAAAGCACTGTATGCAGATGACGGGGCCCTCTGGATTAGGCGTAGAAATTTAAGATACATTCAGAAGAAAATGCAGACAGCAATAAAAACAGTAGAGGAATGGTCAAAGAAATGGGATGCTTAAGCTATCAATATCAAAGTCCCAGGTCAGATGTTTCTCTAAATGGCAAAAATCACTTTCACCGAAACTATATGGTCAAACACTTGAGCAAGTCAGAGTGGTTCGGTTTCTTGGGGTTATTTTTGATGAGAAACTCATGTGGAGACAGCATATAGAACAAACAAAAGGAAAATGTAAGAAAACCAACAATCTTCTGTATTGCTTGATGGGACGGGGGGGGGCAGCAAGGTCATCATGACTAAACCTTTACTGGACACTCTCATGAGAGCAACATTAGATTATGGGTGTGTAGCCTATATGTCAGCGGCAAAAAGCAACCTTAAAAAATTAGCTGTAGAGCAAGCACAGGCCCTAAGAATATGCTGCGGTGCATTCAAAACCTCTCCAGTATCTGCGACGCAGGTAGAAATGGGAGAAATGCCATTACATATTAGGAGAGTTAAGTTTATGTTGGCATACTGGGTTAACTTACAGGGACACAATGAATTTCACTCAACAAAGTCCATCCTGCAGGAGTGCTGCGAACACAACAAATCAAACTTTTACAGGTTTGGATGGACTGGTAATGCCAAGGCAGGTGAAGCAGGTCCAAAGTCACCAGTACAGCAAAACAGTTCCAATTTCAGCAATCCCTCCCTGGCTCTTTGTGATGCTATCTGTTGATTTGAACCCACAAAAGGAAATGAAAGAGAAGTCCAAGCTAGTGCCCGCTTGTCACACTGTCCAAAGCTACATACAACACTTTCCAGGTAAGACACTGATATTTACAGATGGTTCAAAGAGCCCTGAATCTGGACGCACTGGTGCTGCAGTAAATATCCCACAGTATGGCACAGCTATAAAAAGGAGAACAACAGACCATCTTTCAGCATACACAGTAGAGCTTGTGGCCATAATGCTCGGATTACTGTGGGTAGAGGAAAACAACCAGAACAATACACTAATGGCAACAGATAGTTTATCAGCACTCATGAGCATCAGGTCAGGGAAATCATGCAGGTAAGAGATCATAAATGAAATATATCACATCATATACAGAAAACATGACTGGGGTTAAATGTATGCTTCATTTGTGTTCCTGCTAATGTCGGGTAGAAGGAAACGAGGGCGTAGAAATATTGGCAAAACAATCGGTGAAATCACAAACAATTCATTTGTAAATTCCATGATGTAAAGCTGAGGCTAAAACCATCATTAAGCGTCAAACAGAAAAAGTATGGCAGGAGAACTGGGACACCAGTGATACAGGAAGACATCTCTCCAATGGAGCCCCATGGCCCTGGAGAAACATCATTTCATCTTCACTGTGCACTGTACCAACTGTATATGGTTGAAATGACTGCAGTGCCCTGGTGCAAATGATGTTTTGTTTGGACATGTGTTTGTTTGGCAAATGTGCGGTGTATCTTGAAATGTTGTTTGTTGAATTGCTGCTGTTGTGAGGCGGGTTTGCATTGATGTGGAGAGGTCTGTGTTTGGTGCTTTATTTGGGAGGGGGCTGAAACGTCCCATGTCTTGATGGTCTTTGAATATCTCATGCCGTTTCCTCTGTTTATTTGAGTAATCAGGTGTCAATCTGTTATTAGCCAATTAATGCCAGTCAGAGATGAGCGTCAACTACCTACCGGATTCAGAGAGGGGGTGGGACTAAAAAGGAAAGAGACTCAGGCGATTAAAGGGAGAAAAAATGAGGGAAAAGAATAGCGACACAACATCAAGAGCTAGTTGTGAGCTTCCGTTTGAAACTGTGGAAAGTTGTCGTTATTGAAACTAAAAGCCGGAGGTTTTATATGTGGTTACCTGGTACAAAATGTAAGAGTGAGCCGTGTTTGAAGCTGTTTCAGCCGGAATTTATACTTAACTTCGGCAACACCATTTTCTTTTGTGTATTAGTGCTAGTTAGCCTCGTTTTCACTAGCTGGGAGAAGAAGGAGACTGTGTGTGTGTGTGTGTGTGTGTGTGTGTGTGTGTGTGAGACGTATTTTGCACCAGGTTTTCTGAGTGAGTATGGACGTTTATATGTGAACTGGTGACAATATGAACATTTATGGGAATGAAGAGTGGGTTTATTAGTGTTGTGAATTTCTGCATAGCGTGCCTCAAAGCCTACATGCCCGCCTGCCATCCCGCTGCCGTGCAGTGTTGCCAACTCCTCAGTAAGGAAAGTCGCTAGTGGCTGCGCTAGAAGTCGCTAAATGACGTTATCGCCTAATTTGCATAATCGACAATTTGCAAGTAATTGTAATGGACGCTGTAGGAGAGAGGAATACCGTCGTGGGAGAGACAAAAAGTGAGTAACTAACACCCTAAATATGTTTAGAACTGCAAATTAACTTTTTTTTATTTTATTTTGCCATTGAAATAGGCCATCACTTCTCAAAATAACTTAATGACTTTCGTCAATTTATTTATTTATATAGTGCCACATCATAATGCAATTATCTCAAGGCACTTTCCACGTTACATAAATCAGTTTTGTCCTGTATTGTTAAATGTTAGAATATCAAATAGAATCAAAAGACTGTTATGTGGGGTGGAATTGTTTGCTCGACATCCAACCCTCCTCCTTTATCCGGGCTTGGGACCCGCAAAGTGACCCAAAAGAGAAACTCTGGCAGAGTTATTTAGGGTTGTTGTTTTTTTTTTTTTTTGGGGGGGGGGGGTTTCTTAGGTTTATGCTCCACTTAGGAGCCGACAACAAGTCATAACATAACATTTTAACATTTTCTTCTATTTTAACATGACAACATTAACAATCTTAATGGACCAAAAAGAGACGATAGAAAAAAACTGGTCAATGGCAATGTAAGTAAATGATGCTAACTAGTCTGGCCCTAATTCACATTCATTGGTTTTTATTTTTTTTAGACCCTCCCTCCACACACACAAGCTGTGCTAACTCACAGAAAGAGTCAGTCATCCTCATTATGGTCAAGGCTTCCTATGGCAGGTTCAGCAACTGAGGAAGCTGACTTAAATGAGTAAGCAGCTGATGTTCCAAAGAGCTGCAAAACATCATCAGGCAGCTTGTGCTCATAGCAAGCCTCACCAGACAGCTTCAGACCAAATCAGACATACAGGATGGAGTTAAGGGTCTGCAAGGACATCCGATTTCTAAGTTTGGCTATTTTTTCTATTTCTCCCACGCTCTTATTGTGCTTCAGAGTTTCCTCTACATTGAAAACTGACATGTACTGCAATGCTTCGATCTTGTCTGGCAGTCTCACCCTCAACTCATTAGTGAGGGAGATGGTGAAGGCTACACACCGCTTTTGGACATTGTACTTCTCCTCAGGCGCAAGGTGGAACTCAGCTGCCTTTGACTCAAAAAGGTAACCAAGGTACGGTTTGGGACTGATGTATCCATCAATTGGCTCTTTGAGTACATCAATATTTGCCAGTGGATTCAGCACCCTGTTACTCACAGGCTTTATCAGGCTAACCAAGCTGTCAAGTTTAAGAGGATCTACCTGCTCTCCCTCAAAAGCCTTGATGGCTAACTGTACCTCACCCAGCACTGACTTCAAAAAAGTCAGATACAAGATGTTTTGAGGATCATTGTACATGGAGTATAAAACCTCAGCCATGGAGCAGTGTTCACTGGACTTGGTGACTGCGAAATGCAGTTTAAGCGCCTCCCACTGGTCAAATGCGTGAAACCGCTGGTTCAATGGAGAGCCAATGTGTAGCACACACCTTGGTTATTTGTAAGGGTTTCTCCCCACAGTTGATGGTCTCATAGTGCTTTGTAGGCCTCCCTGCGCTTTGGAGACACTGAAAACCAGTTATAAGTCTCCCGTACCAAGTACTCCACACTACGGGGGATGGAGTCATTGGAAGGATGGCTCACAGCAAGCTGCAGAGAGTGACATACACAGCGAATAAGAACCAGATCTTTAAGGCCATACTATTCCTTCATCACTTTATGAACCCCATTGTTAATCCCCATCATAACTGAGGCATTGTCAGTCCTCATCCCCAGGAGTTTCTCTTTAAGACAACACTTCTCCAGGAAAGCCACAACAGCTCAGGCTATAGATCTGGCATCTCCTCCCTCCAACTCAACTAGCCCCAGAAATGTTGAGACAATTTTGTGCTTGTCACTGATACCCCTTTTCCACCAAATCAGTTCCAGGACTGGTGCTGGTTCACAACTCGTTCAACTTGCGAGCCAGCTGAGAACCAGTTTGCTTTTCCATAGCTCGGGGTGCTAAGGGGAGCCACGTCATTACGTCACTGTATATGTCAGTTATGTCGCTGCATTTGCATAAACCTTGGCATGAACATCGAAGCAACAACGACACGGAGAAGAAGAAGCAGCAACAACAACGGATGACTTCACGTTTGTACAGCTGCTGCTTCTGGCTTTCCGGTGCTTGATTGGGATCAGAAAACAGCAGATCCAATATGTTTGTGTTGATCGACAGGTTTTGAGTGCACCATATTTCTAGGAGACAAGTTGTCTCCTCCACAGACCACTGCTGCTTTACTGCATCCATGATATCTCGTTGCTTAAAAATGGCGACCTTTCGCGGTCTTGCCATTGTTGTTGGTCTTAACAACTCCGCCCCGCTGCTGACATAAGCGGTTCTTTCCTCTGGCCCAGCAAAGAGCTGGTGCTAGCCTGGAACCATTTTTTCTGGCCCCAGAGCCAGTTCTTTGTCCGTGGAAACAGAAAACCCAGTTCCAAACTAAGCACTGGCCCCGAACCAGCCCTGGAACTGATTTGGTGGAAAAGGGGCAAGAAGTACCTTATCACAACCCCCAAGTACTTAGAAACACTTACATCCATGGACTCATCGAGGAGGAGGCTGAAACGCTGGTCACCCACATCTGCAACCAACTTTTTTAGAAAGTATGATGCTAGAACACCATTAATCATTTCTGTGCACTTTGTCCTGTGCATTTTGCAGTGAGTAGCAGCAGTGGAGTCTGAGAAAGCAGCTTTACATGCTTCCCTAATGTGATCACATGCCAGCAGGGAACAGTGTTCAGCAATAGCTAATGCCATGGTGGCTTCAGCCTGTTTTGCAGAGTCGATTTTTTTTTACACATTAATGGCAGCTTGCTTTGGGTGGAACTGTTATAAGGCTTTGCCTTTTGAGTATGTTTTTGAGTTGCCTTTTTTTTTTTTTTAAATGTCACAAAGTTTGGCGTAGAAATCAGCCTTACAATACAGGCAGTATGCCCACGTATCATCCCCAATAAACTTTCAACCAGCCTTTGAATTCAGGGTTTGATTCCCACTGCTTTCTGTATTTCTGAGTGTGCAGTTTGGATTGAGACATGATGAGCTAGCTAGCCAGATGTTTAGCTGATGTCAGAGGCGCACACACAGTGGACGAGGTGAGTAAGTGACTGAGGCTGTGTGAGTAAAATGCAGTGATTTATTTTAGTGTGACAGTGAAGAACCTTTTACATCCCGCTCTCTAAGCCAGGGCGGGAATAGCGGCGGCTTTGCACATGATGCGCGATTCATTAGAAGTGTGGAGTGGAGAGGAGTGCCCCGCCCCCACCACTCCTCTCCACTCTGACTGCAGCTGGGGCTGCGCGAGGCCGCTGTGACACTGTCTGCCTGTGAGTGCTGTGGGAGGGCGGAGGGGCTCACGGCAGCACCTGCTGCTCATTGAGGACAGTACCTGCAGAAATGTACGTGCTTTCATGTCATAGTCTCCAAAACGCCAGAAAAGTCTACAATAACACCAGTAAAAGTCACGAGATTTGTCGCTAGTCGCTTGTGGCAGCGGGGGCGTGGTCAAGCGCCAGTCTGTGACAGGAGGGCGGAGTCAGGGAAGTTAAGTGGCAGAATCACTACACCTGATGTCATTTAACCTGTGTGTGTGTGTGTGTCTTCCCAGTGACTGCGCCCTACTTAAGGAGGGAGAGCGTAGAGCAGAGGAGCTCATCCCCGATCCAGACGCCGGTCGTGTGTGTGTCTGTCTGTGTGAATTACGAGTTGTTCACTGAAAAGTGTAGCAATAAAACCCCTGTTTACAAACCTGATCTCTGTCCTGCCGTCCTCTGTGCTCCGCCCTTCGATAGAAACATTACAGTGGTGCCGAAACCCGGGATCTGGAGCGCAGCAGCCGAACAGCCCCATGGAGTCCTCCCCATTTGCCGAACTGGTCCATGCCCTCGCAACGGCCCAGCAAAGCCAGCACCAGGAGCTAGTCACCCTCCAAAAGGAGCAGGAACAGCGGTTCGAGGCCCTGGTGCTGGCCCAGCAAGAAGATCGTCAGGCATTCCGGCACCTCCTCACGTCGGCGGGGTCCACCAACGCTCCTACCGCGGGCCCATCCCCCCTCACCCTAAAAAAGATGGGCCCGCAGGATGACCCCGAGGCATTCATCACGCTCTTTGAGCAAGTCGTGGAGACCTCGGAGTGGCCGATGGAGCAGCGTGCGGCGCGCCTCCTCCCCCTGCTAACGGGAGAGGCGCAGCTGGCCGCACTACAGCTCTCTGCCGACCGCCGGCTGGCCTACGTGGACCTCCGCTGGGCCGTCCCCCAGCGTGTGGGGCGCACCCCTGAGCAGCAGCGTCAGCGCTTCCGCGCTTTGCACTTGGAGGAAGTCGGCTGGCCGTTCGCGTTTGGCCAGCAACTCAGGGATGCCTGCTGGCGGTGGTTGAGGGCCAACAACCGTGACACTGAGGGGATCATCGACCAGGTGGTACTGGAGCAATTTGTCGCATGCTTGCCAGCAGGAACCGCGGAGTGGGTCCAGTGTCACTGCCCGGCGTCGCTGGATCAGGCAATTGAGCTGGCGGAGGACCATATGGCGGCTGTCCCGGTGGCAGGACAGCAGACAGCCTCTTCTCTCCTCTCCTCTTCTCTCTCTCTCTCTCTCTCTCTCCCTCTCCTCCTGTGTCTCATCCTCGCCCCATTCCCCCACCACGGAGGCGGGGGCTGGCGCCACCTGTTCCGGCCCGCCGCACCCACGGTGCCCTCCCGTTTCTCCCTTCTGTGTCTGTCTCTCCCCCCCTCAGGTGAGTGAGCCCCAGAACACCAGTGCGGAGAGGAAGCCCGGGCCGGTTTGCTGGTGCTGCGGGGAGCCGGGCCACCTCCAACAACAGTGCACGGTAATGGAGGTGGGCACGGTGGTTCGGATCCCCGACGCGCCAGGAGCTGCCCTCGATCGGGCTGGAGCGTATCGCATACCGGTGAGTATTCAAGGGGATACATATCAGGCATTGGTGGATTCTGGTTGTAATCAGACATCAATTCACCAAATCCTGGTGCAAAACGAGGCATTGGGGGGAGCACAGGGGGTGAAGGTGTTGTGTGTGCACGGGGACATTCACAGCTACCCTTTGGTGTCGGTCCACATTTTTTTCCAAGGTGAAAAATTTATAGTGAAGGCGGCAGTTAATCCTTGCCTTACCCACTCTATAATTTTGGGGACTGATTGGCCGGGATTTCGGGATTTAATGACACACTTAGTGAAGAGTGGGTCCTGCCATTTAACAGGGAGAGGTCCCGGTGTCGCTTTGGCGGGAGCAGCTGTCGCAGAGCCGTCTACGTCATCTTCGCATCAGAGTGAGGAGCCGCAGGCCCCTCCTCTCTCTGCTGGGGAATCCCTCGCAGATTTCCCATTAGATCAGTCGCGAGACGAGACTCTGCAGCATGCGTTTGACCAAGTGAGAGCAATCGATGGTCAAACACTCCAGCCGAACGCCACCCCATCCTTCCCCTACTTCGCGATTATGAAGGATAGATTATACCGAGTGACACAGGACACTCAAACTAAAGAGCGAGTCACGCAGCTTTTAATTCCGAAGAACAGCCGGGAATTGGTATTCCAGGTGGTTCACTTCAATCCCATGGCTGGACACCTAGGGCAGGATAAGACACTAGCCCGAATAATGGCCCGATTCTATTAGCCGGGGATTCGCGGCAATGTCTGTAGGTGGTGTATGGCGTGCCGCGAATGCAAGTTAGTAAATCCAGCAGCCATTCCAAAAGCGCCTTTGCGCCCTCTACCCTTAATTGAGACCCCGTTCGAAAGAATTGGGATGGATCTCGTCGGGCCATTAGATCGGTCAACACGAGGGTACCGTTTTATATTAGTTCTGGTGGACTATGCAACGCGATACCCGGAAGCCGTGCCTCTTCACAATATCTCTGCACGCAGTATTGCGTAGACACTCTTCCACATCATCTCCCGAGTTGGAATCCCGAAAGAGATTCTGACTGATCAAGGCACCTCGTTTATGTCACGAACACTGAATGAACTGTATGGGTTATTAGGTATTAAGCTGATCCGCACCAGCGTGTATCACCCACAAATGGACGGTTTAGTTGAACTGTTTAATCGCACCCTCAAGAACATAATTAAAAAATTCATAAGTGAGGACGCACGTAACTGGGATAAATGGCTTGAACCCTTGTTATTTGCAGTGCGAGAGGTCCCCCAAGCCTCCACGGGGTTCTCCCCGTTTTAATTATTATATGGGCATAAGCCGCGCGGCATTTTCGATGTGCTGTGGGAAAATTGGGAGGAGGGACCTTCACCAAGTAAAAATGAAATTCAATACGTTATTGACCTGCGTGCAAAACTCCACACTCACGCACCTAACCCAGGAGAATTTGCGGCAGGCCCAAGAACGGCAAGCCCGCCTGTACGACAAGGGTACACGCCTTAGAGAGTTTGCACCGGGAGATAAAGTACTCGTACTGTTGCCCACATCGAGCTCTAAATTAGTCGCCAAGTGGCAAGGACCCTTTGAGGTCACACGGCGAGTTGGGGACGTCGACTATGAGGTGAGGCTAACAGACAGGAGTGGGGCACTACAGATTTACCACCTCAATCTACTCAAACTCTGGAACGAGGAGGTCCCCGTAGCGTTGGTGTCAGTGGTTCCGGAGAAGGCGGAGCTGGGGCCAGAGGTTCAAAATGGCGCATTGACATCGCATACCTCTCCGGTCCCCTGTGGAGACCACCTCTCCCCGACCCAACTCGCGGAGGTTGTCCAGTTACAGACCGAGTTTTCGGACGTGTTCTCGCCCCTGCCCGGCTGCACCAACCTCATAGAGCACCACATTGAGATGCCCCCGGGGGTGGTAGTGCGTAGCTGCCCTTACAGGCTACCCGAACACAAGAAAAAAGTGGTTCGGGAAGAACTCGAGGCCATGCTCGAAATGGGCATCGTCGAGGAGTCCCACAGTGACTGGAGCAGCCCGGTGGTCTTGGTACCCAAGGCCGACGGGTTGGTCCGGTTCTGTGTGGACTATAGAAAAGTCAAGGCGGTGTCTAAATCTGATGCGTACCCAATGCCTCGTATTGATGAGTTGCTCGATCGACTAGGCACTGCTCGCTTTTATTCGACACTGGATTTAATGAAGGGATATTGGCAGATCCCCTTGACTCCACTATCCCGAGAAAAAATGGCCTTTTCCACACCGTTTGGTTTACACCAATTCGTCACACTTCTGTTTGGGCTGTTTGGGGTGCCCGCTATGTTTCAGCAGCTGATGGACAGGGTCCTCCGCCCCCACGCCACCTATGTGGCCGCCTACCTCAATGACATTATCATCTATAGTAATGACTGGCCGAGGCATCTCGAACATCTGAGGGCCATCCTTAGGTCGCTGAGGCGAGCGGGTCTCACAGCCAACCCGAAGAAGTGTGCGATTGGGCGGGTGGAAGTACGGTATCTGGGCTTCCACTTGGGCAATGGGCAGGTGTGTCCCCAAATTAACAAGACCACAGCAATTGCGGCCTGCCCGAGGCCCAAGACCAAAAAGGGAGTGAGACAGTTCCTGGGGCTGGCTGGCTATTATCGTAGGTTTATACCTAATTATTCGGACGTCACCAGCCCGCTGACTGATCTCACTAAAAAGGGGGCACCAGATCCGGTCCAGTGGACGGAGCAATGCCAGCGGGCTTTTTCTGAGGTAAAGGCCGCACTGTGTGGGGGACCATTTTTACACTCCCCTGACTTTTCTCTCCCCTTTATGTTACAGATGGATGCGTTGGACAGAGGGCTGGGGGCTGTTTTGTCCCAGGAGGTGGAGGGGGAGGACCGCCCAGTCCTATACATCAGTAGGAAGCTGTCGGTGCGTGAGGGGCACTACAGCACAATCAAAAAAGAGTGCTTGGCAATCAAGTGGGCGGTCCTCACCCTCCAGTACTACCTGCTGGGGCGCCCTTTCACCCTCTGTTCGGACCACGCACCCCTCCAGTGGCTCCACCGCATGAAGGATGCCAATGCGCGGATCACCCGTTGGTATCTGGCACTCTAACCTTTCAATTTCAAGGTGGTCCACAGGCCGGGGACGCAGATGGTCGTGGCGGACTTCCTCTCCCCTCGGGGGGGGGGGGGGGGGGAGTCGGCTGCAGGCCGGACGGCCGCCCGGCCTGAGTCGGGCGGTGGGGGTATGTGGCAGCGGGGGCGTGGTCAAGTGCCGGTCTCTGACAGGAGGGCGGAGTCAGGGAAGGTAAGTGGCAGAATCACTACACCTGATGTCAATTAACCTGTGTTTGTGTGTGTCTTCCCAGTGACTGCACCCTACTTAAGGAGGGAGAGCGTAGAGCAGAGGAGCTCATCCCTGAACCAGACGCCGGTCGGGTGTGTGTCTGTCTGTGTGAATTACGAGTTGTTCACTGAAATGTGTGGCAATAAAACCCCTGTTTACAAACCTGATCTCTGTCCTGCCGTCCTCTGTGCTCCGCCCTTCGATAGAAACGTTACATCGCTTTTGACAAAAAAAGTCACCAAGAGGATTTGTAAAGTTGCCCGATTTAGCGTGAAAGTTGCCAAGTTGGCATCGCTGCTGCTGCTGCTGCTTTAGAGGGCGCTCAGGACTTCGCGCTGCCACTAGGGAACCTACTGTTGCACATGGACCTGTCTTCTGGACTGGTTTCTCGATCTCATCTCACCTGTCTTCACTGAACAGAGAGTTTGAGGAAAACTGCTGCTAACTATTTCTGAATACTAAGAAAATACTTTTCATGAGGATTCAAATGAGCTCCAACATGCGCGCCAACGACATGGTACCATCACTGAGTTTTACAAAACCCCAGGTATTATTTTATTTTATTGATTTCAAGGGCCACCGGGACATTTTAAAGGGGTGATGCCTGTTTGTGTGTTAAACATTTCATGTTGTTGCAATGTAGATCTGCAGTTGCAGTGTTTCATGTTCAGTAAATGTGGTTCGGGTTGGGCTATGGTGTGTTGAAAGGTATGCATGGGAGGCTGTAAGCTCACAGTGACGGTATAGCTATAAAATCAGCTAACTAGGCCTCTCGGCATCCAAGTCAGGGTCATATGCTCTAGTTAAAGTAGATACGTCCCAAATTTTATAATTTTAGTAGACTCCCTCCAATTCACCTCCCATGCTTAAGGGGTTATCAGGTGTAGGCCATAACAATTCTGTAACACATTAGAGTTGAGTGGGAGGCTACATGACAAATAAAAACCCTTAACCTGACTGTTCATGATTTTTCCTGCAGATTTGGATTGTTTGCCTGCATGGCTTTTAATAAACTCTTCTGCAGTGACATTTACCACCACCAGACTGACATCCGTCTCTTGCCCATGACATGACAGAAGACTTTACCTTTGAAATGGATGCAGTGGAAGAGAGCAGGCATGCTGAGCAACACCAACATAAATGTCTATTGTGCTCAGATGAGTCAGTATTCCAGGTCCATCTCTCTCTAGTTATTTATTGCCAGTTTGTCCATTACTGTTTTATATTGCATTTATCATTTCAATTTTTAAAATAAATGACACTGATTAATTAATTAGAATATTTAAGATGCAGTACTGAGATTATTGACCCCTAATAACACTGAGGTATATCTCTTACATTCTATGATATTTATATAGATCTCTCTCTCACACACACTGTACAAACATTTACATTCTGTAATATAAATACTTTTTTGAATATTAGTGAAATTAAATGATCCTGAATATAAAAAAATAGTTATTTAACATTCAGTTAACACTAAAAATTAAAACAAATCAATATTCGGGATGAACAACTTTTTCCTGCAGCAGTTCTTTAGGCACACAAATAATGCATATACACGTCAGAGGTGAACAAAGAACCCAACTTTACTGAAGTCAAACTGCAGATCCCGCTGGTCAAATGTTACTCTGATACAAGTGAAAGTTGTCCAGTCAAATTTTTACTTTAGTTAAAGTACTGCAGTATTTGCTTTTAAAAATACTTAAGTATTAAAAATACATTTTCTGTCAGTGCATCGTTGTATTATTGCCACAACGCTTACAAAACCCTAACGCCTCTGAAACAACCGACTGGATTTACTGACTAACTTGTAGAACCTGTAGAATAAACGCCTGGTAGAACGTTACAACATGAAACACAACCAAACTGAAAAAGAGCCGTTGTCTTTTTTTTTTACTTGTCACACTCCTCCCCATGGGCGCCGCCAGGGGGGGAAAGGTTAGAACAATTCTAGGGGCCCAGCACTGCCATGGGGCCCTTTAAGGGGCTGATAATATGCTTTTAATTATTTTAATAAGACTTTTAAAATAACAACAATGCCATGGGCGTCGCCACCATTGAATGTGAAGGGAATGTGTCCCCCTCACATTTCATAATTCTTCGTTTGGACCCCCCACATTTAACATAAAATATGAGTTCACCCAGCACCGTTTCTATTGCTTCGTGAAAGAATCCATTCCACTTGATCGATAGAATACACAGACCACTGAAAATCCATTCCGGGTTTTCCGGGCATTACCGACAACAACTCACCGCGCGCGAGGGAAGTGAATCTCAGCGCGAGCACAGAAATGTTGGTGCAGCTGCTGGAAAGTGGAGGAGGTGACGTCAGCCCCATTGCAACCTCACAATGTCTAGCTTTTGCTAAAACCTTATTCTTTTGTTATCTGCCCTCAAAATTAACCCTAGGACATGTTAAATTAATATTCAACTAAACAGTGAAATAAGCTTAGCCTAATGGGGTATTCTTGGTTGATGATGAATTGTTTGCAGTATTTGCTCCTCCCCAGACACAATGGACATAAGGACATTCTTTACAAACAAGCGGAAAGTCAGTCAAAATTTCCCCACAGGCAGGGGCGCCGCCAGAAATTTTGGGCCCCATGAAAGATTAGAGTTTTGGGCCCCCCAACTTTGCCCACCCTCGTCACAATTGCACTATTGTCATTATTTGACTTTTGATAGCCCATGGACCTTGAGTTTGTGACTTTGTTATTACATTATGGTTATTACATTTTATGTATTAACCTACCAGGGACTAGATGAAAACTGGTCAGTGACTAATTCTGGTGCATTTACAATCACAAATGAAAATTCAAGATTTTGCCACATGCCTTCTTGTGCTAGGACAATTGGTAGTGAAATGTGTGATGTGACTGCTAATAAATCATAGAAAAAGTTTTCTACCCAGCATCAAAATACCTATGGAAATCCCATGGATTGTTGTGTGTTAGGTAGAAAGCTGTGTGTACTGTTCTGCAAAAAGGGAATATGTTCAAAGCAAAGTGTGTCTAGACAGAAATTTGAACGTAAGCAGAGTTAGACTATTGGTTGCCCCTCCATGGACCGTTATTAGCAACACTTTAATCTAGCAAACTGTATATGGCGCTCGCTCATTAAAAACTTCAATCCTAAAGCATTTATGGGTTGTATTGCTGCTTACCTCCTTCCTCCAAAGGGTGGTTCAGTGGTTTGGTAGGGCGGAGGTCCCCCTGAGGCTGAATGTGTGCATATTTAGGGCACCCCATTAGTGATGAAACTGGTTATTAGCACTAGTTATTAGCACCAGCATAACATAATATTTCATCTTGTTTATCACACAAGTCAGTTCAGTTATTAAAATGGAAAAAATGTCACTGTACAAACTGTAAAAGTGTTCTCTTGATAGGCTAATCCAACCACGTTCATACTGTTCATTTACCATTCGCTAATATTTTGAACACACATGTGAGCGATAGCTGCCTTTCTTTGGGAAAAACTGAGTGACCAGTTGCCTGCCTCTCCGGTCCCTCTCAGCTTTCAGCTGCCTTTCTTTACGTTTTTGACAGCCACTCTTCATATTTAGCGATCATAGACTGTACGCACTCCACTGCTGGCTGGCTGGCTGCTGCACCGCGACACAGCAGCAAGTAGCGTTGCACTGATCAGCACACAGATTTAACGCATCGCACTTCTACCAGAACTGGACCGTACCATTTCGCAAAAGGGGGAGGGTTAAATGACAATATGTTGAAGAACTCAAGAAATAGACAACCTTGTTCAATTAGCTCATTTTACCAGATGGAATATTGCATTGTTCAGGGGCGTCAGAAGCATTTTTAATGTGGGGGGGGGGGGGACACACTGGCGGGGGGTCCTCCCCCAGAAAATTTTTAATTAATTAGATGCCATTTCCTGCATTCTGGTGTATTTTTAACAGGTTGTTAAACACCTAATTTTACCTACAAAAGTCACTTAATTCAATGACTATTTTAGACACTCAACAATAAGTCCTCATTCAACTAGTCCACATATTCATCAGCCTGTTTTTAAACCCACCGCTACGCCTAAGATAATGAGATGAATGTGACACAATTTATCACCAACAATGACTTTATGGGTGCATTTTACTTTTTATTTTGTGTTTTCTATTTAGTTTTAGATGTAACACAACATGCCACTGGGCCAAGCAATTGTGACACTCAACTGTATGTTTAAAAATAAGAATATTCATAATCTCACACAATGAACAGGCATGACATGGCATCATGCAAACTTCATATCACAAAATCACACTGTGTCAAGCAACGGTGACACATAAAAAATAACTTCACACAATGAACAGGTGCAATTTTGTTCACCACCAACAGCGACTTTAGTGGGTGCATTTTACTTTTTTCCGATTTAGCGATACTCATAACAAAAATGGCATGGCATAATGCAGTCTTCATAACAAAATTACACTGGGTCAAGCAATGACACATAAAAGAGAACTTCACACAATGAACAAGTGCAGTTTTGTCAACCTACATGCAATGGTGGTACTACAGTAGCATTTACAGATTAGTATAACAAATAGATTTATAGATAGAACTCCTTCTTATATTGGTGCCACCACAATTTCTACCACTTCATAACTTTTATCCCCCTTTCCTTCACAATCCACCTGGAATAACATCCATCTCTCTCCATCGCTTTCCTCTCTACTATTCCTTCCCCATACACTGATTTCCCATCTTACTTTCCAGAAAACTGGCAAAGACCAGACAAAACAAGGAATCAATAAATATCATCAGAGCAGACTTGACCTCATTCTTGGCATTACAGTAAGGCAGGCCTACTGGGTTTGAATTAAATGTTAACGTTAAGCTAGCTGATACATCTAACATTGACTAGCCAGCTAACTGCACTAACATTTCCATTGGGACAAAAAACCCTGTCCTGTGGGGAAATTCTGACTGACTTTCCGCTTGTTTGTAAAGAATGTCCTTATGTCCATTGTGTCTGGGGAGGAGCAAATACTGCAAACAATTCATCATCAACCAAGAATACCCCATTAGGCTAAGCTTATTTCACTGTTTAGTTGAATATTAATTTAACGTGTCCTAGGGTTAATTTTGAGGGCTGATAACAAAAGAATAAGGTTTTAGCAAAAGCTAGACATTGTGAGGTTGCAATGGGGCTGACATCACCTCCTCCACTTTCCAGCAGCTGCACCGACATTTCTGTGCTCGCGCTGAGATTCACTTCACTCGCGTGCGGTGAGTTGTTGTCGGTAACGCCCGGAAAACCTGGAGTGGATTTTCAGTGGTCTGTGTATTCTATCGATCAAGTGGAATGGATTCTTTCACGAAACAATAGAAATGGTGCTGGGTGAGTGCCCTGTCACACTACGATGTTCTCACCAGCGTTCGAGTAACATGTTGCGAAACGCAGAGGAACGTCGAGAACGTTAGAAAAAAGTTACAAGAAAGTTAGACGAGCGTCGGCAAACGTTGGGGAACGTCGAGGGACGTCGGCGAACGCTGAGGGTGAAAAATAGTTTTGGGTGTGCACAAAAATTCAGGACGTTCTATCAAAACGCTACTTACACGTTAGAGGAACTTTACACGAAAGTTTGCGGGTGTTACTCGAACATTACTCGAAAGTCAGGACGTTCCCTGGACGCTAGGCGGACGCCGGCCCATCAGGGTCGAGTGTCCAGCGCGTGCCTAGCGCTTGGGTAACGCTTGCCTAATGCCTGTGTAATGTCCATCGAACGTCTGTCCAGCATGTCGCCAACGTTTTTCAGCGTTCGTCAGCGTTCGCCGAGCGTTCTTACCGCTCATGTGACGCTCTTTCAACGCCTTTCTAACGTCTGTCAGCATTCTGAATTTTTCCAGCGTCTGTGTAACGTCCATGTAGCATCCTTGTAACGCACCTGTAACCTACTGGTAGCGTTCAGGAGCATTTGGCAGGCACTTGCCATAAATATATTAAAGGGGCTTGCAGAGGCCACTGACAGTCCTGTTGGAACTTTCACAGAGTGAAGACTTCAGAACAATAACAGACCAAGAGAAACACCAGTATGCTGTTGCTGCTCTCATGCATCACAACAACCTCCTGCAGTTGGCATTGCACCAGGTTAAGATGTCCAAGGCAGAGTCAAAGAAGAAAAGGAAGAGGAGAGGGAGAAAGAGCTGGGTGAGACCCTGGATAGGAAGGCGACCACAGTTTGGTGTTTATGACAAGCTGATGGCTGAACTCAGAGCTGAAGACCAAGCCTCCTTCCACAACTTCCTGCGCATGCCAGCAGTGATGTTTGATGAGCTGAGACAGAGAGTTGGTCCCAGGATCACCAAGAAGGACACTCACTTTAGACCGGCCCTCGACCCTGGTATGAAGCTGGCCCTGACTTTGCGACACCTTGCCTCTGGTGACAGCTATGCTTCGCAGAAGTTTGCCTGGAGAGTACCTCACAACACACAGTCACTGGTGGTCAGAGAGGTTTGCCATGCCATACTGGACGAGTACCTGGATGAGATGCTGACCTGCCCCAGTATGCCAGAAGAGTGGAAGGAAGTTGCTGACAGATTCTATCAGAGGTGGAACTTCCCCCATGTCCTGGGAGCACTAGATGGCAAGCATGTGGCCATTAGGTGTCCTGCAGAGAGTGGCTCCTTGTATTACAACTACAAGGGGTTCTATTCCATCGTGTTGCTGGCCCTTGTGGATTCTGACTACAAGTTCCTGTGGGCAGATCTTGGAGGCCTGGGATCAGCATCCGATGCCCAGATCTACAACTCCAGTGAGCTGAAACATGGAGCTGAAGAAGACCTGCTTGGGTTTCCACAGCCTATACCTCTCCCACAAGACACTACAGGTGTTCCATACTTCTTCACTGGAGATGACGCCTTTGCCCTGAGAGCCTACATGATGAAGCCCTACAGTCTCCGTGGTCTATCACAGGAGGAGCGCATTTTCAACTACAGACTGTCGAGAGCCAAGAGGGTCATGGAGAACGCCTTTGGGATCCTTGCCAACAGGTTCCAGGTGATTCTTGGCACTATGCAGCACAAGCCAGAGACTGTGAAGCTGATAGTGAAGACCTGCTTGGTCCTTCACAACTTGATGAGGGTCAGATATCCAACGCTGCAGAACCAACAGCTGGACCAGCCAGAAGGTCCAGAAGAAGACTTTGTGCCTGGTGCCTGGAGAGATGGCTTCAATATGGAAGACACACAGGTTGTTGCAGGCCCCAACACTGCGACCAAGGAAGCCAAGAAGCAGAGGAACCTCATCAAGCACTGGGTCAACTCCTCAGCTGGGGCACTGGACTGGCAGGACAGGATGGTGTAGACCTGGACCCTAGTGTTGCAATGCAGAATGGACTTAATATAGACCAAGGGTGCCCAACCAGTCGATCGCGGTCTACCAGTCGATCGCAGGAGGAGTTTCAGTCGATCGTGAGAATGACAAAAAAAAAAACTTGTTCAAAAAGCACACTAATAAAACCATCGTTCATGAGTGACCAGAATATATTTTCATATTAATAAAATTAAGAAATCTATAAATAATTCTTAAATATATAAATAATTCTGAATCCTATTCTGTTGCATGCTGGGTATGGTTTGCCATGGTTGCTAGGTTGTAACTAGGGACTCTAAAGCGCGAAGAAGCTTTAGAGTCCCTAGTTACAACCTAGCAACCAGTGTAGTGGAAGCTGAGAAGATAATGGCGGAAACCAAAAAAGCTAAAAATTATCACTTTCATCCTGAGTGGGAAGAGGATTACTTTTTTGTTTTTTCGAATTCAAAGCCAGTGTGTTTGATCTGTAATGCTACCGTGGCCATTCCAAAGAAGGGAAATTTGGAGCGACATTTCATGACAGTTCACAAGAGCTATGCTAAAGACTTCCCGGCGAAATCAGCTGTACGAACTGAAAAGGTAAACAACCTGAGGAGACAGCTAGCCGCAAAGCAGGCAGTGTTTACGCGACCTGTTAATAAGAGTAAAACTGCCACGATAGCATCTTACCGTGTGAGTCGTGTTCTGGCAAAGCACAAGAAATGTTTTAAAGATGGCGAAGTTTTCAAAGAAGCCTTTGTGGAGGCCGCGGATGCACTTTTTGCTGACTTCAAGAACAAGAAGGAGATCATGTCGGCTATTCAAGAAACCCAGCTATCCAGGAACACCATTACAAGGCGGTGCGAGACCATGTCAGAGGACATTGAACGACAGCTTAGAAATGACATTGAGAGCTGTCTTTGTTTTTCGCTGCAATTTGACGAATCAACTGATGCTGTGGATGTGGCGCAGTTATGTGTTTTCATTCGGATGGTTTTTCATAACATGACGGCAAAAGAAGAGCTTCTGACAATTTTGCCTTTGAAAGGGCACACAAGAGGGTCGGATGTTTTTGACACGTTTATGGAGTTTGTCAGTAAGTCGCATTTACCCCTCTTCAAACTTACGTCAATCACAACTGATGGGGCTCCATCTATGGTTGGGCATACTGCTGGGTTCGTTGCTTTGTGCAAGCAGTCGGAATCTTTCCCTGATTTTTTGAACTATCACTGTATCATTCACCAACAAGGGCTGTGCGGGAATATTTTGAACATGAAGGACGTCATGGACGTAGCTATAAAAATCGCGTGCTCTTTTCGGGCCAGGAGTTTACAGAGGCGCTTATTCCGTGCCCAGCTCGAGGAGGCAGGTGCAGACCACACCGATCTGCTGCTGCACACCGACGTCAGGTGGTTGAGCCGAGGCAAATTCCTCGAAAGATTTTTGGAACTTTTGCCCGAAATTAAAGAGTTCCTGAAGCACACAACTACCCATGCTGCTGCTTATACTCAGCTGGAGGACGGTCAGTGGCTCGCTGATTTGGTTTTTCTCACAGATGTCACCAATAAGATCAATGACTTGAATCTCGAGCTGCAGGGGAAAGGAAAGCACATCGCCAACATGATCAGTTCAGTGAACACCTTTAAAACGAAGTTGCACCTGCTGTTACGCAGGTTGCAACAGTGTGATGTCAGGAACTTTCCGCACTTGGAGGCTGAGCTCCGCCGTCAGGGCAAAGACAGTGTGGAACTTGCTCATTATGAGCAACAGATCCAAAACATTCTTTTGGAGTTTGAGCACCGGTTTACTGACTTTGCGTCCATTGAGCCTGTTGCTCAGTTTCTGTGCTTTCCATTTGGTGAAAATGTTGATGTGGATTGCATTGCGCCCAAAGTAGCCACACTCTTCAGCCTGGACTCCAGTGCTGTCGAGAATGAAATTCTCACACTGCAAAATGACATTGAGATCAAATGCAGAGCAACACCTGGGATAACTGGCGAATTCTGGAACCTGCTGCTGGAAGAGAAGTATCCAAACCTCAGACAATGCGCACTGAATATGACTTCCCTTTTTGGATCAACATATTTGTGTGAGTCTGCCTTTTCACACATGAAAATAATCAAGTCCAAGTACAGAACCACACTGACTGATGACCACCTCGCGGCCTGCTTAAGGCTGGCACTCAACTCCTACTGTCCGGATTACGAGAAGCTAGCTGCCTCCTCCCAGTGCCAGAAGTCCCACTAAGGTAGAGAAGTGTTTATTATTATTATTAGTAGTAGTACTAGTAGTAGTAGTAGTAGTAGTATCTTGAATGACATATTCATATCATATCCATATACTTAGAGGAGTATTTTATCTGTTTTCCAGATTCATTTAAATCCAACTGCTGGTTTCCCTGCTATTGCCACTCTCCAGTGAAGTTTATCATTTTGAAATATTGGACTTCTCTTCTCCTCCTTCCTGCTTTGAAGTTATCTCTTCTGGTGTGTGTGTGTGTGTGTGTGTGTGTGTGTGTGTGTGTGTGTGTGTGTGTGTGTGTGTGTGTGTGTTAATCTGTTGAATTCATGTTGAATTGATGTTTTCCAATTTTGGATTTCTGTTATGGAGTTTTTGGAGTGTTCTTTTCTGTAGTTGTGTGTGTGTGTGTGTGTGTGTGTGTGTGTGTGTGTGTGTGTGTGTGTGTGTGTGTGTGTGGTTGAGAGAGAGAGAGAGAGAGAGAGAGAGAGAGAGATGATGTGCCTCTGAAGTTCTGTTTTGGACAACCTATTTGTGACATGTTGATCAGTTCCTCATTTTTTTGTGCATTTATACTGCCTATTCTCCTCCTGTGCAAATAAAAACTGAACTACGTGTGATCTGTGATTGCGGCTCCTTGTTTGAATTATTGCCCGGCCCTTGATCTTGACTTGGTAGATCTCGGCATGCCATCAACTTCAAAAGTAGATCTTGGTTAAAAAAAGGTTGGGCACCCCTGATATAGACTATACTTTTTGGTAGACACAACTTTAAGAAACTGAAATATTGTATGTGTAACTTACTTACAGGCATGTGAGAAAATTAGGACACCCCATTAAATAATCAGCTTTTTATTTAGAAATGGTACACATACCAATATCCAGGCATGTTTTTATGTATTTTTCAAAAAGAAAGTGATTTGATTGCAATTTAACAACAAAAATGAACATTGTTTGACAAATCCAAAAAAAGAAAAAAAATAAAGTATGTATTTCAATGGAGGAAAAAGTTAGGACACCCTACCCCCTAGTAGCTAGTGTTGCCCCCTTTGGCTGATATAACTTCAACGAGACGCATTTTGTAGCCTTTTACCAGTCTCTGACATCGATCAGGAGAAAGTTTGGCCCACTCCTCAATGCAGAATTCTTTTAGCTGTGAGATGTTTGAGGGGTGTCTTGCATGTACAGCCCGTTTCAAGTCACCCCACAGCATTTCGATGGGATTAAGATCAGGGCTTTGACTTGGCCATTCCAGGACTCTCCACTTCTTCTTTTTTAGCCAGTCCTTGGTGGATTTGCTGGTATGCTTTGGGTCATTGTCTTGTTGCAGTATCCAGTTACGCTTCAGCTTTAATTTTTTGACAGATGGTTTCACATTTTCTTCAAGCACCCTCTGATACACAGTAGAATTCATGGTGGATTCTATGATGGTGAGTTGGCCAGGTCCTGCTGCAGCAAAGCATCCCCAAACCATGACACTGCCCCCTCCATGCTTTACAGTTGGTATGAGGTTCTTTTCTTGGAAGGCTGTATTTGGTTTACGCCAAACATGTCTTCTGTTCTGGTGTCCAAATAATTCAATTTTAGACTCATCTGTCCAAAGAACCTTATTCCAGAAGTCGTGGTCTTTGTCTATGTTCTCTCTGGCAAACTTCAGTCTGGCCTTGATGTTTTTTTTAGAGAGCAAAGGTTTCTTCCTTGCACACCTCCCATGCAAGTCACACTTGTGCAGTCTCTTTCTGATGGTAGAGTCGTGCACTTTCACATTGACAGTTGCCAGAACCTGCTGTAATTCCCTTGATGACACTTTAGGATTTTTCAGGACCTCTTTGACCATCTTGCGTTCTGCTCTTGGGGTAAACTTGCTCGGACGGCCAGATCTTGGCATGGTGGCAGTTGTTTTAAATGTCCTCCACTTGTAAATAATTTTGCGAATGGTGGAATGGCTAATGTTAAATGCTTTTGAAATCTTTTTGAATCCTTTACCAGAGTCGTAAGCGGCCACAATCTTCTTTCTGAGGGCATCAGGAAGCTCTTTAGACCTCACCATGGCGCTCACCTCAACATCCCAACTGTCAGGGCCACACCAAACTAAATTTGAGGTTTAAATAGGGCAAGGCTCCATTCAAATGCTGGGTAACGATGTACTAATCATGTGCACCTGACGTGATGCACCTGTTTGGGATTTTCAACATTTTAAGAGGGATAATATAGGGGGGTGTCCTAATTTATTCCTCACCAGAAATTGCATTATTTTTTAATTAAATTTTACAGAAAGTTTTAAAAAGGCTTTTCTTATTTTTTTATTGTTTAGTTATATTACTTGGATCCCTCATTTTAATTAAAATTTACATTAAATACCCATATGTCCAAATATATTTTAAAATACACAGGATTTCATGAGGTGTCCTAATTTTTTCACATGCCTGTACAATGACTTATTTGTCGATAACAGTAATAATAAAAGTAATTGTGTGTGTCATTTCGAAGTAATTATTTTTACTGATCGCCCTACTTTTTTAGCCAATCTGTTCTACGCACGATCTCTTTTTCAATTATTTATTTTACTGAGTTCCCAGTCGACCCCTTTTCACGTAACCAAACGTATAAAACAGTATTAATAAATGTCATAGTTTTATTTTGTATTGTTTTATTCTTTTTCATTTTTTTAACTTTATTTATTTTTTTTTTATTTTGTATTTTTTTTATTTTATTTTTTATTTTATTTTATATTTTACTTTTTATTTTATTTATTTTTTTTAAATAAAAAGTAAAATAAAAAATAAAATAATAAATAAAATAAAAAATAAAACATAAAATAAAATAAAAAATAAAACATATAAAATAAAATAAAACATATAAAATAACAAATATAAAATAAAATAAAACATATAAAATAAAATAAAAAATATATTTTACTTTTTTTATTTTTTATTTTATCTTTTATTTTAATTTATTTTATATTATATTTTATTTTATATTTAATCTTTTATTTTATTTTATATTTTATTTAATATTTTTTATTTTACTTTTTATTTTATTTTGTATTTTGTATTTTTTTCATTATTTTTGGGGGGGGTACAATATTAAAAACAAGAAATTGAAAGTTTCACGCAAGAAGCAGGCAAAGTTCAAACTATGTACAAGATTTATTTACAGATTCCTAAACAAAAAGTTCTAAGAGTCAGTCTCTGGGTCCACTGGTGGCTGTGGAGTGTTCAGCATGTCATTCAGAGAGGTAGCCATGGACGGGGTGGCAACTGGAACTGGACTGTCCAGGGTGCTGAACAAGTCGCTGACACTGGCTGCTGTAGACACTCCGGTGGGGAACACGGTAACGTCTGTGGCGGCACAAGTGACAACCAGGGCTGGAGAGCTGCTGCCTTGGTTGCTCTGGTCCATGGCGTGTCTTGCAGAGCTGATGGCCGTAGAGACGGAGGCATGGGTGGTGGCTGGTGCTGTCAGCATGTGGAAGATGGGAGAGTTCCTACTCTGTTGCTGGAAGAACCTTTGTGGCTGGTAGTAGGAGTGAGGCTGCTGGAAGGACGAGTGAGGCTGCTGGAAGGATGAGTGAGGCTGCTGGAAGGATGAGTGAGGCTGCTGGAAGGACGAGTGAGGCTGCTGGAAGGATGAGTGAGGCTGCTGCTGGTGGTATCTGGCTATCCACTCCCTGTTCTGTGACTGCCAAGGAGTGCCAGTGGGCAGGTTGTCATGCCACTGGCTAGGGTCCGGCTGAAACATGTCGCTCTGGGCTTGCCTGGTGGTTGTGATGCCAGGAGGGGGGGCGGACCGACATGTAGCTGAGAAGGTAGGCAGGTCCTCCTCTTCCTCTTCAGTGTCTTCATCCATCAGCTGCGTGAGGATCATGTTGATGCTGGCCCTGGCCTTCTTGAACTTCCGGCTCGACATTGTGAGAAGGCTGTCCCTCATGTAGTTGGCAAAGGTCAACTCAGGGGTCACTGCTGGAGGCTGGAACAAACCCTTGAGTATAGCACCTGACTCCTTGACCTTCTCCTGCAGGGTAGCCAATACGTCATCCTTGGTAGTGGTATCCTCATCCTGTCCAGATCGTCTGGGCCTCTGGGAACTGCTGCTACTGGAGGCTGCTGTGGCAGGTGTGGAAGGTCTGGAAGGTATGGCAGTAGACTCCGTGATAGAAGGTCCAGATACCGGTAAATCCTCCTCCTGGACAGTTGCTGCAGCTGAGGCTCTGCTGGGTAGGATGGGCTTGGCTGGCTCCGGTCTGTGTCGCACTACCTCCTGCAGGAACCTGAAGTTGCTGAGCACCCACTCATCCCTCTCTGTTCTTCTTGGGGCACCGTCACCGCTCTTGTGCTTCATGAGTCTGGTGTTCTTATCCCGCAGTGACCGGAACCAGCCCTTCAAGTGCTTCACTGTCTTCTGCATCTTCTCTGCCTGGGCCTCCCACAACTTCTCCTTGTTCGTGATCTTGTGGTAAGCCTGGAGCTTAGAGTCCCACAATGTCCAGTTCTCTTGTAACCACTCGACCATGATGGCCTCATCAGCTTCAGAGAGGCTGTAGTTTATCCTGTTGCTCTTCTTCCTCTTGCCTCTGTCCTGTGAGGAGGCTGCTGACAAGCTTCTGGAGGAGGAGGAGGAGGAGGAGGAGGAGGAGGAGGAGCAGCTAGACCCTGGAGACCCTGGAGAGGCTGGAGATGGCGACTGGGACCTGGAGGGGGTGATTGTTGCCCTCTTGTTCTTCGGCTGCTTCTGCTGCTGGGTGCCTGCTGGCTGGCTGTCAGCCTCGCTTTCAACAGGAGGGGGATGGACCTCTGCAGTGATGGAAACAACCTCCTGGCTGGGAGAGGATGCTGCTCGTTGGCCCCTGCTGCTGCCCCGACCTCTGCTGCTGGCCCTCTTGCTCTTGGGAGGCATACTTCTTCGTTCAATGTTGATTGCGCGGTGGTTGAAATGGAAGTGATGCACTCTGGCCAAAAGCCCCCCCTTTTATACTGCATGTCCAGCCGCAGGTTGGCGAAACGTAACAGGAACGTCACACAAACGCTCCACGCGTTACTCGAACGCTACAGGAACGCTAGGCAGACGCTGTGGAAACGTCAAGAACGTCAGCTAGATGCTGGACAAACGTCGAGAACGTTACCTGGACACAAGGCAGACGCTACCCAAACGCTATGATAACGCTATCAAAGCGCTGTGGACACTATGAGAACGCTAGGTTTTGCTGCTATTTTCGACCACAAACATCGCCTGACACTGAGGGAACGTTGGCTGAGCGTTACCCAAGCGTTACAAGGATGTTACAACATCGTTGACCTAGAAACTTAATTTGAAGAACGTCGACGTTCCCAGGCATTTCTCAAATTTTTAAAAACGCAACCAAACGTCGAACAAAATGCTATAGTGTGACAGGGCCATGAACTCATATTTTATGTTAAATGTGGGGGGTCCAAACGAAGAATTATGAAATGTGAGGGGGACACGTTCCCTTCACATTTAATGGTGGCGACGCCCATGGCATTGTTGTTATTTCAAAAGTCTTATTAAAATAATTAAAAGCATATTATCAGCCCCTTAAAGGGCCCCAAGGCAGTGCTGGGCCCCTAGAATTGTTCTAACCTTCCCCCCCCTGGCGGCACCCATGCCCACAGGACAGGGTTTTTTGTTCCAATGGAAATGTTAGTGCAGTTAGCTGGCTAGTCAATGTTAGATGTATCAGCTAGCTTAACGTTAACATTTAATTCAAACCCAGTAGGCCTGCCTTACTGTAATGCCAAGAATGAGGTCAAGTCTGCTCTGATGATATTTATTGATTCCTTGTTTTGTCTGGTCTTTGCCAGTTTTCTGGAAAGTAAGATGGGAAATCAGTGTATGGGGAAGGAATAGTAGAAAGGAAAGCAATGGAGAGAGATGGATGTTATTCCAGGTGGATTGTGAAGGAAAGGGGGATAAAAGTTATAAAGTGGTAGAAATTGTGGTGGCACCAATATAAGAAGGAGTTCTATCTATAAATCTATTTGTTATACTAATCTGTAAATGCTACTGTAGTACCACCATTGCATGTAGGTTGACAAAACTGCACTTGTTCATTGTGTGAAGTTCTCTTTTATGTGTCATTGCTTGACCCAGTGTAATTTTGTGTTATGAAGACTGCATGATGCCATGCCATTTTTGTTATGAGTATCGCTAAATCGGAAAAAAGTAAAATGCACCCACTAAAGTCGCTGTTGGTGGTGAACAAAATTGCACCTGTTCATTGTGTGAAGTTATTTTTTATGTGTCACCGTTGCTTGACACAGTGTGATTGTGTTATGAAGTTTGCATGATGCCATGTCATGCCTGTTCATTGTGTGAGATTATGAATATTCTTATTTTTAAACATACAGTTGAGTGTCACTATTGCTTGGCCCAGTGGCATGTTGTGTTACATCTAAAACTAAATAGAAAACACAAAATAAAAAGTAAAATGCACCCATAAAGTCATTGTTGGTGATAAATTGTGTCACATTCATCTCATTATCTTAAGCGTAGTGGTGGGTTTAAAAACAGGCTGATGAATATGTGGACTAGTTGAATGAGGACTTATTGCTGAGTGTCTAAAATAGTCATTGAATTAAGTGACTTTTGTAGGTAAAATTAGGTGTTTAACAACCTGTTAAAAATACACCAGAATGCAGGAAATGGCATCTAATGAATTAAAAATTTTCTGGCGGAGGACCCCCCCGCCAGTGTGTCCCCCCCCACATTAAAAATGCTTCTGATGCCCCTGAACAATGCAATATTCCATCTGGTAAAATGAGCTAATTGAACAAGGTTGTCTATTTCTTGAGTTCTTCAACATATTGTCATTTAACCCTCCCCCTTTTGCGAAATGGTACAGTCCAGTTCTGGTAGAAGCGCGATGCGTTAAATCTGTGTGCTGATCAGTGCAACGCTACTTGCTGCTGTGTCGCGGTGCAGCAGCCAGCCAGCCAGCAGTTGAGTGCGTACAGTCTATGATCGCTAAATATGAAGAGTGGCTGTCAAAAACGTAAAGAAAGGCAGCTGAAAGCTGAGAGGGACTGGAGAGGCAGGCAACTGGTCACTCAGTTTTTCCCAAAGAAAGGTAGCTATCGCTCACATTTGTGTTCAAAATATTAGCGAATGGTAAATGAACAGTATGAACATGGTTGGATTAGCCTATCAAGAGAACACTTTTACAGTTTGTACAGTGACATTTTTTCCATTTTAATAACTGAACTGACTTGTGTGATAAACAAGATGAAATATTATGTTATGCTGGTGCTAATAACTAGTGCTAATAACCAGTTTCATAACTAATGGGGTGCCCTAAATATGCACAGATTCAGCCTCAGGGGGACCTCCGCCCTACCAAACCACTGAACCCCCCTTTGGAGAAGGAGGTAAGCAGCAATACAACCCATAAATGCTTTAGGATTGAAGTTTTTAATGAGCGAGCGCCATATACAGTTTGCTAGATTAAAGTGTTGCTAATAACGGTCCATGGAGGGGCAACCAATAGTCTAACTCTGCTTACGCTCAAATTTCTGTCTAGACACACTTTGCTTTGAACATATTCCCTTTTTGCAGAACAGTACACACAGCTTTCTACCTAACACACAACAATCCATGGGATTTCCATAGGTATTTTGATGCTGGGTAGAAAACTTTTTCTATGATTTATTAGCAGTCACATCACACATTTCACTACCAATTGTCCTAGCACAAGAAGGCATGTGGCAAAATCTTGAATTTTCATTTGTGATTGTAAATGCACCAGAATTAGTCACTGACCAGTTTTCATCTAGTCCCTGGTAGGTTAATACATAAAATGTAATAACAAAGTCACAAACTCAAGGTCCATGGGCTACCAAAGTCAAATAATGACAATAGTGCAATTGTGACGAGGGTGGGCAAAGTTGGGGGGCCCAAAATTCTAATCTTTCATGGGGCCCAAAATTTCTGGCGGCGCCCCTGCTCCTCCCGTCCCCCACAAAGCAGCATGGTAGTGTTCTTACCCGGCTCTGGCAGTGTTCTGACCCGGCTCTGGCCGTGTGCACACATGCATTTGTGTGTTAATCAGGAAGACAGTGGAACAGCTGGAAATGCAGCTTCCTCAGAAAATAAAAAGGACAATCCAACCAGATTAAAACCCAGATCCACACCTCCAGCTTAATAACGGCCCAACAGCAACACTGCTTTAAGCAAGACAAAAAAAGTGCAAGACCATCATCTGACATCAAAACAAAACACGCCAACAATTTGTGACTGACTAGTACAATACTGTCCATCTCACAGGTCTCGCACATACACAAGTGTATGTATTCATGCACATATGAATCTGCCTGTGGAATCATGGTGGCTTAAAAAACCAATCACGTTTTAGAAAAGAAAAAAACATCCAGTTTCAAAGCCACTTCATAGTAACGAGTAATGAGGACCTTGACGGAAATGTAGTGGAATAAAAAGTACAATATTTGTCTTTCAAATGTAGTGAAGTTAAAATCACAAGTTGCCAAAAAAAATGTTCAAGTAAAGTACAGATACTCAAAGTGTACTTAAGTACAGATCTCAAGTAAATGTACTTCGTTACTGTCCCCCTCTGATACACGTACATAATAAATGGATGTGTTACAGTTTATCAGAAGTATGAAGGATTTACCTGTCTAAAGGCAGTTCAGATTTCTGCTCTCTGCTGCTTGAAGCGCTTCCTCCAAAAGAAATACAGGTGTACTGCATTACTGGGTCTTTGAAGAGGGGGAAGAGATTTCCCTGAAATCACATGACACTGTTTAGAGCGTCTGCGAAATGCCTGTAATGTAATATAATGTTCAAAGTCTAAGCTTCCTAACTACAGCAGTATCGGACTTTGTGACCTTGAAAACATAGCAGCAAGCAGATGTCACTGCAGATGTTCACACTGGAATGAAACTGTGGAGGAAAATTCTAAAAAACCATCTTTACCCCTGAGTGATCCTCATAGAGGGACAATCATGTATTTCTTCTTAGTATAAGAATTATAAGAGCGTTCAGAGACAGGTAAAGGAGGTGCAGGGGCCTGTGAAAAGGAGGAGTAAAAACGTAGAGATCGTTACAATAGTTAAAATAAAAGTTCTGGGCCTGAAAATAGGGAACTCACAAGATGGCTCTGGACACTTAATGCAAACAGTTTTGCTCCGATGGTTTGGGACTCCAATCCCCATGATAACTTTAGGACTGCAGTCGTCATGAACAGTTTTACACTCAAGTCTCCATCAGTGAACAGTTTATAACTTCAACAAAACAGACTTCCTGTTAAACTATAATGAATTTCCTGGTTACGCAGTTGTACTTTGTGACTCTGTAGGACACAGTTAGAGAAGTGAGTGATTTATAATCATGCGGTCTCTTATCACCCAGATGGGGATGGGTTCCCTTTAGAGTCTGGTTCCTCTCGAGGTTTCTTCCTCGTGTTGTCTGAGGGAGTTTTTCCTCACCACCGTCACCTCAGGCTTCACCATCAGGGATAAATTTATTAATTCATGTTTAAAATCTTTATTTTCTGTAAAGCTGCTTTGCAGCAATGTCTACTGTTAAAGGTGTGAAATAAATAAACTGCCTTGACTTGACTGAGGAATAATGATACTGGTAGAAAACACTTGGCCTCTTGCTGGCCTGGGTAATGAGGAAATAACAGTGATGAGAGCAGAAATAACGGTAAGAAAACACGAGGCCCTGAGAGCAAAAAAGAAAGAGGTAGAACCAGTTATAATGGTGGAAAAACACAGGGTCAGTTAAAGGAGGTGCATGGTTCAGAAAAACGTGTCCGGTGAATTCCTAGAATAAGATCGTGTAGCGCAGTGTGAGAGAAAATAAAAGATGGCTATCAGCCTGAGCTGAACTCTCGTGTTCACTGTGCTGCAGTAAAAACCTGCTGTTCCTCACAGACTTCTGAGAGCTTCATTTCTACTGAACTTATAACTATTTTTACTTTGTTAATTTAGATTTGAGTAACAACTATTAAGGCTCCAGGACCGTGTGTTGATTTGATGCTTTTATGTTTGATGTTGACGAGATTACTTAAAGACAAGTCTGCACTTGCTTCCACTTCCACGTGCCTTTCTCTTCCTGACATTGTGCTAAATGATGAATAAATGGCACCCATTAAAAGGTTCAACTGTTTTAATAAACGGTGCCCTGTACCTGACGATCATAAAGAGCTGACTGAAGACAAAAGAACAACTTTCACTTAAATAGCCTGATAAATTCATTTCTAATGTATTAGTACACTATCATTTACTCAGTAAACTGTATAAACTGAAATGAACAGTACAGGAAGCATAAAAATGTTAACGTACCTGTCACAGCGTAGAAATAAGAGAAAGGATTTACTTTTCTAAAGACACAGTTCAGCTTTGTGCGAGCTCTTGTTGCTTGTGTGTTGTGTTAACTCATCTTTAAACTGAAAATTACTGCTGAGAGTGATTAGAAAAACATCAGGCCATTTTCCCTGAAATCACATGACACGGGAATGAACTCACTGAAACATGGTGTGGTTTTCCTTTCACTTTTCCTTGTGCACACTGTGGTGTCTGCAAAACAGCATAACAGGAGTGAAACAGTTGTGTAAAGAGAGAGAGAGAGAGAGAGAGAGAGAGTGCGTTCTGTTACATATGAGCTGTTCTAGTAAAAAAACAGGATAAGAAGCAGGAATTAAAAACGGGTAAACAGGAAAAAAACAGCTATTAAAGATTCCAAAAGACAAATTTACACATCAGCGATGTCAGAAGTCATTGAGAGACACATTTCTGACTATGTCATATTCTTTCAGGGAGATCTGCCCTGATTTTTCAAAATAATTAACCAGTAATCTTCATTTAGGGGGCGGCACGGTGGTGTAGTGGTTAGCACTGTCGCCTCACAGCAAGAAGGTCCGGGTTCGAGCCCCATGGCCGGCGAGGGCCTTTCTGTGTGGAGTTTGCATGTTCTCCCCGTGTCCGCGTGGGTTTCCTCCGGGTGCTCCGGTTTCCCCCACAGTCCAAAGACATGCAGGTTAGGTTAACTGGTGACTCTAAATTGAGCGTAGGTGTGAATGTGAGTGTGAATGGTTGTCTGTGTCTATGTGTCAGCCCTGTGATGACCTGGCGACTTGTCCAGGGTGAACCCCGCCTTTCGCCCGTAGTCAGCTGGGATAGGCTCCAGCTTGCCCACGACCCTGTAGAACAGGATAAAGCGGCTACAGATAATGAGATGAGATAAGATGAGAATTTTTATCCTTGTTGTTCAACTAACACCTGTTAACTTTAAACTGTACAGTACAACGCTCGGGACTTTACCACAACTTTTAAAAATTATTCAGATACTTAACTGTCATAGGTGAACGCAAAATCCCCAACTTGACTCCTCGAGGTCATCGCTTTGGTTGAAACTTTCAGAAATAAACCTACAGTTGAGGGAGAAAAGAAAGTACACCCTCCTTCAATTCTGTTTTTATTTTCAGGTCCTAAATAACAACTGTGTGATCCACAGCAACTTCTACAAACAAATAAATAACCAGGCGACAATAAAAACAACAGATTTCAATAATATTAATAATAATTAAAAATTTGTTTGATTTTGAATGTAGTGTGATCGCACAAAATGATGTTATTGCCATCGTGGCTTTCCAGCGATCACGTTCTCTCAGTGATCTTCCCTTTCTACCAAATTGTGGCAGTGGGGGCGTGGTCAAGCGTCGGCCGTGAACGGCGAGGTGGCAGGTTGAACCAGCAGGTAACGTGATGAGGTGCACCTGTGTCAAATTACTGGCTGTCTATTAATCTGTGTCTCTGTGTGTCTTTCAGACAATCAGAAACAAGAGAGAAAGCTGTGACACCCTGTCACATGTGTGTGTGTGTGTGTGTGTGTGTGTGTGTGTGTGTGTTTTTGTTTGTGATTGGCCACTGAAAAGTGTGCTAGAATAAAATAACTCACCTGTTCTGCAGCCTGCTTCCTGTTCCTCGGGCTCCCAAAGTCTAAGAACTGTTACACTGGTGCCGAAACCGAGGACTGAGGAACGAATGCCGCCATGGGATCTGAACCAGTCCAAGAACTCCTCCAAACGCTCGGCGACGACCTCCAGCATCAGCAGCACACCCTCATCGTGCTGTCCGTCGACCTGGACCGGCGCTTCCAGGCTCTGCTTGAAGCCCAGGCAGAGAATCAGCAGGTGATATGCAGCTGGGTCCAGTCTGCAGGTGCTCCAGCCGTCATTCCTGCAGCCAGTGTGCCCGTCCAGCTGGTGAAGATGAGGCCGCAGGATGACCCGACGCTTTCGTCGAGCATGTTGCAGAAGCGAGCTCATGGCCAACCTCACAGTGGGCGGCTCACCTACTGCCATTCCTGTTGGGGGAAGCCCAGCTCGTGGATGAGAAACACTGACCTGCTGGTAGTTTATGGGTGAGAAATGCTGACCTGCTGGTAGTTTGTGGAAGCGAAACATTCACCTGCCTGTAGTTTATGGGTGAGAAACAATGAGCTGGTAGTTTGTGGAAGCGAAACGCTGACTTACCTGTAGTTTATGGGTGAGAAACGCTGACCTGCTGGTAGTTTGTGGAATAGAAACACTGACCTGCTGGTAGTTTATAGATGAGAAATACTGACATGCTTGTAATTTGTGGAAGAAAAACACTGACCTGCTGGTAGTTTATGGATGCAAATTCCTGAACTGCTGGTAGTTTATGGATGTGAAAACGCTGACCTGCTGGTAGTTTGTGGAATAGAAACACTGACCTGCTGGTAGTTTGTGGAAGCGCAATGCTGATGTGCTGGTAGTTTGTGGAATAGAAACACTGACCTGCCTGTAGTTTACAGATGAGAAATACTGACATGCTGCTAGTTTGCGGAAGAAAAATACCGACCTGCTGGGAGTTTATAGATGTGAAACACTGACCTGCTGGTAGTTTATAGATGAGAAATACTGACATGCTTGTAGTTTGTGGAAGAAAAACACTGACCTGCTGGTAGTTTGTGGAAGCGCAATGCTGATGTGCTGGTAGTTTGTGGACAGTGTTGGGAGTAACACGTTACAAAAGTAACAAATGACTGTAATGCATTGCTTTTTGCGGTAACGTGGTAATGAAAGGCATTACAGAAAAAAAATTGGTAATATTTTACTCAGTACAAATGTCAGTAACGCGCATTACAATGCATTTTTAACCTGGAATGAAGTGGTGTTTTTTTTTTTCCTTCATACAAATTTGCCAAAATCACCGCGAGATCAGCAGAGGTGAAACATCCGCGCAAAATGTTTCACTTCCTTTTCCTTTAGGCTAGTCACACAGAAGAGAGAGATGAGTGAACCTGCAGCTGATCTAATGTCGGATAGCACATTCTCCAGATGGGCACACGCCCATTACTTTAAGTTTGTGAAAAATAAGGATGTGAAGAATATCATAGTCAACTGTCCACTTCCGAAATAGCACCAGTAATTTAACTCAACATTTACAGAGGTGCCACAGTAACATGAAGTTAGCAAGGAAGCAAGCGGAGGATGAGAGTGGCGATAAAATCACAAAGTAGCCAAAATTAATGTTCTCCCGCTCTGAGATGCTCCTTCAGCCTCAAGAGGTTCGGAGACTTGTGGCGGAGTATGATGTTGAAGATATGCTGCCGCTTTCAACAGACATAACGTCCTTGTGAATCACGTCAATATGTATTAAGATGAAACGTAGTCGACAAAAAACTTCTGTTTAATACAATAAACCATAAGATGAACTTGAATTTGAAGGTTAATATCAAAAATGTGGGATGCACTGCCTGTTTCTGCCCCATATGGATTTTTCTTTTTAAAAAATCTATGTATTTCATAAATTTGAAATATAATGTGGAGCATTTTTGTAAGTGCTGAACATGAACAATGAACATTGAAACATTGGGGTGCACTAGGCTACCTTCCCATGAGAACATTTACATTAAAAATCAGTGTGTGTCAAAAACTTTCCATATGTACAGTATGTAGAATGAACTTATACAATATAGGCTACTTTCTAGATGCCTACTATCCATGACAAAGAGAAAGGTGAGACATGTCTATGCATGTTTAATTCCACCTAGAAAGTAACCTAATTGTATAGGTTCATTAGCTTTCCCTTAAGGCCCGGTCCCACTGCACTTACGGATGCAAAGAGGATGTAAAACGTAAAAAAATCTTTGCCATCCGTTGGAAAACGCTATGCATCCGTTGTGTACTCATTGCATACGTGCTTCATACGCTCTATCCATCGAGCATCCGTCCACTGTGATTTCATCCGCGCAAAAAGTTTTGAGCTGCACAAAACTTTTAGAACGGATGAACTTTCCGCCGTGTTTGATGTAAATCCGCGACATATATGAGCAACAAACGTTCTGTGTCCGTTATCATCCGTTAAACGTCTGCTGTATCCTCTCTGCATCCTCTGGGCATCCTCGCAACTCACATCCGCTGCAGCTGAAAACGGAAAGAGGGAGGAAAGATAAGGTACATGAAACGTCTATTCATCGTTAGTAGCACGGAAATAGAAAGGATGTAAGCGTATGCATCTCGTATATAAAGTATTCAAAACGGACAAAGCGTTTATATCTGGGATGTATCTCGTATATTTAGGATGTCTGGAGTATGTCTAGAGTATGTAGAAGGACACCTAGCGGACAATCGATATTTTGTATAAAAAGGGGGAGAAAATCATCTAGTAGTAGAGATGTATCGATGTAGCCGCCAGCACGTCTTTCCGCTTTATGCTGACGGCGTGCGTGCTGCATCCCTTTATATCCGCGGAGCAGATGCAATTCATACCCCCCGCATGCGCAGTGAACAGTCTGCATCCGATATACATCCGCGCAACATCCCCTTTGTTTCCGTTAGGCGTACGTGATGCAGCCCCTTCATCCGCTATGCATCCGCTCTTTCTGCTATGCGTCCGCTTCTCAGTTATCACCGGTAACCCCTTCGGAGCTGTCATCCACTTCCATCCGCTTTCATCCGCTAGGCTTCCTATGAACATGCGTTTAACATCCCCGCTATATACTACCCACGTCCGTTCTTTTCCGTTCTGTTTTCGCAAATTTTCGCCAATTTTGTCCATTTCTGGAGCGGATGAAAACGGATAGAGCCACCCCCGAAATGTTGCTCGTCCGCTGTGTCCTTTTTGCATACGTTTTGTGTCCATCGGCCAGTGGGACCGGGCCTTTAAAAGAGACCAAATTCTCTACATACAGATTGAAAGTTTTTGACACACACTGATTTTCAATATAAATGTTCTCATGGGGCAGGTAGCCTAGTGCACCCCAATGTTTCAATGTTCATTGTTCATGTTCAGCATGGCCATACCTTACAAAAATAGTTGCTTTCATTAGGGGTGCACATTGTAGGGCCCTTTAGCTAATGTGTAGTGTTTATATATTAGGCCATTGAATTTGATATCTGGCTATTTTCTTATATTTTCAGCATGTACTTCAAAGCAGAAAAACCTTCACAAAGGACTTGGATAAGGCATACACAGTCATGACAAGGGAACTCAAAAAGACCACTGAAGTACAGAACCATGTGTCCACCACCGCTGATCTTTGGAGTGCAAATAACAGAAGCTACCTTGGGGTCACAGTGCACTGGATCGACAATGAAAGTTTGAAACGGAGGAAGGCGGCAATAGCTTGTAGACGATTCAGGGGTCACCATACTTATGATAAAATTGCTACAGAGATTGAGGACATTTTCTCAGAATATGGCCTTACTCATGACAAAATCAAGGCATGTGTGACCGATAACGGTAGCAACTTTGTGAAGGCATTTCGGGAGTATCAGCATGTTGAGTCCGAAGAGGAGGAGGAGGAGGAGGAGGAGGAGGACAGTGATGAAGGGGAAGTGCACTTTACAGACCTTCACAGTGTGCTTAGCGCTGATGATGAAGATGCCCAGGTTGGGCTATGTGTCCTGCCTCCTCACCATAGGTGTGCAGCCCACACACTGAATCTAGTTGCAAACAATGAGGTTGATAAATGGCTTGCAACCAATCCAGAATCAAGAGCGGTCTACCGTAGTACTACAGCCAAATGTTCTTCGCTGTGGGCAAAGTCCAGCCACTCCACAGTTGCAGCTGAGTGCGTAGAAGAGGTTAGCGGTAAAAAGTTGATTGTCCCCACAGTGACATGGTGGAACTCATTTTATGATGCCTATGCAAGAATCACAGAAATGCCTCTCACTGACATTAATAATCTCTGCACACAGTTTCAGATTAAATGTATGAACGACAGGGAATACCAGTTTCTTAAGGAATACTGTGCCATTATGAAGCCTTTCACAGTTGCACTGGACATCCTACAGGGAGAGGAGACTTGTTTTTATGGCACGCTTCAACCAACACTAGAGGTTCTTATGGCCAAAACCTTAGCAATGAAAAATGGTCTCTCACCAATGACCACTGGGCTGCCTGAGGTTATTGTGGGAGCAATCAAAACTCGATTTGTTGCAAGGCAAGACAAGGCAAGTTTATTTATATAGCACATTTCATACACAATGGCAGTTCAATGTGCTTTACAGAAGTAAAAACAAAAACAGTAAACAATAGAGAAATAAAATTACATAAAATAATTTTATCTTTATTCTAAAATAATTAATTAAAAGAATTAAAAGAATTAAAAGAAAATAATAAGAATTAAACAATAGTAGAAATAAAATATTAAAATGCCAAAAAGAAAAAGGAGAAAAAGAAAGAGAAAGGGAAAAAAAACTAGCAGAATAAAATAGAATAAAGTTAAAGTAAATTTAAAACATGCAGAGAAAGTAAAGATTATAAAAAATGTAAAAATATTATTTATTTAACAGAAAGCATCTGAAAACAATGCAGGCAATAATTGCAATAATTGATTCCAAGGCTGCACGACTGGCTTCTGTCTCACTGCCCAAGTTTAAGCTGTGCTGGGTAAAAGAGGAAACCAGAAGAGACCACATCACTCTCCTCCTTACAATGGAGTGCCGCACCCTAACAACAGAGGAACCTGCAGCCCTGATGCCCGATCCCCCTCAACCTGCTGCTGTCGCCCCAAGTGAGGAGGACTTTTTCTCCTTTGATGAACAGGTGAATGTCTCGGCTGATAAACCCATGTCAGTGGAAACAGAGGTAACATCTTACTTGAATTCTACCCCTGTGATGGAAAGTCTCCATCTGTTTCCAAGAATTAAAAAAAAATCGCACTCCATTACAATGCACCAACACCATCGAGCACACCAGTAGAAAGACTTTTCAGTCTTGGCAGTCTTGTGCTCACCCCAAAACACAACCGTCTGAGTGATGGGTGCTTTCAGCGCCTTCTTCTGATGCGCTTTAACAGATATTTCAGTCAAGTAGGTGGTGAAATAGGTTAGATGCCCACCATCCTTAAACACACACACGCACTATATAAGTCAATTTTACTGGCCTTGTTTGATGTATGCTGCCTCTGTTTATATATTTGGTAGTGACAGTTTTTTTACATTTTTGTCCTGTATAACTGAGGGTTTGTTTTTTTTTTTCTGGTCGGAAGTCAGACTAAAGTGATTGAGCTGCCTTTCCTTCGAGGGCTAATAGGCTTAAACACTTCAATATCATTAAAAGTACTTTGATTTTGTTATTTCTAATTCCGTTTTTCGAAATGTGACTGGGTAGCCTCATATAGCTAATAGTCATCGTCTAGCCATGATTTAAAAGGCTTGTGGGGTTTTTTTTCAGGCCAGTTTTATTGTAGGCTACGATTTGCCATAATATGTTCATTTTTGTTAAATTTCTGAAATGATGGAGTCATATCCTTCAGGGCTAATCTTTTTTTATGAAGCATAAACTATGCTTAATGCTGTAAACTTGAAAACAATAAAAGCATAGAAATGCTAATTTTGTATCCTGTCATATCTTTAGACATTACAATACAATATAGTTCAATTAATATTAATATGAATAGGCCTTAAGTTACAGTATTTCTATCACAATTTGCCAGACTTTGACCTTTTGTCTGTTCTTGCGATGATTGTTCCTTGTATTGTGCCATAAGCCATCACTGTGGCTATTATATTCTACTGTTTTTAACCATAAGCCTAGCTCAGTCAGATACCACATCACCTTCAACTTGATGTGTGATGAGCTAATTGAGCGTCTTGAGCTACATTTAGATTGCCAAATCCATACTTCCAGTTATTTTGGTGAGAGTAACTTAAAAGTAATGCAATAGTAGTGTAATGCCTTACATTTTAAATACAGTAATATTGTAATGTAACGAATTACCCGTACTTTAAAATGACAGTAACAAGTAATAAATAACGCAAAACAGTTTTGAAGTAACTTGCCCAACACTGTTTGTGGAAGCAAAACATGGAACTGCTGGTAGTTTGTGGAAGTGCAGTGCTGATGTGCTGGTAGTTTGTGGAAGCAAAACATGGAACTGCTGGTAGTTTATGGATGTGAAACACTGACCTGCTGGTATCATGTGGATGCAAAACACTGACTTGCTGGTATCATGTGGATGCAAAACGCTGACCTGCTGGTAGTTTGTGGAGGAGAAACATTGACATGCTGGTAGTTTGCGGATGAGAAATGCTGACGTGCTGGTAGTTTGTGGAAGTGAAACTCCGACAGAGAGGAGGTTCAAAGGCTGACAGACTGGTGTGCTGAGAACAACTTAGCTCTGAATACTAAAAAGACCAAGTAACTGATAGTTGATTTCAGAAGACGTCAAGATGTTCATCTGCTACAGAACATAAATGGAGAAGAAGTGGAGAGAGAGTTTCGAGTTTCAGATTCCTGGGTTCACACATATCAGAGGACCTGACGTGGACATACAACACACACTGCCTCGTTAAAAAAGCACAGCAAAGACTACATTTCCTGAGAACTCTCAGGAAAATCAATCTGTCCCAACAGCTGCTGATGTCCTTCTCCCGCTGTACCATTGAGAGTGTCCTCACACGCGGCATCTTGATGTGGTATGGTAAAAGCTCTGCAGCGGATAAGAAGGCACTGTGAAGAGTCAGAAAGACTGCAGAAAAAAAATCACCAACGAGCATCTGCCTGCTCTTGAGGACATATACACGTCCCACTGCCTGCAGAAAACACACTGCATCCTAAAGGACTCATCCCACCCCGCCCATCAGCTGTTCGAATGTCTGTCCTCAGGCAAGTGTTACAGAACAAAGCACACACCACAAGATTCAAAAACAGTTTCTATCCCAAATCTATCACCACACTGAGCTCCTCTCTGAAGTCACACACATACAGTGGTGCTTGAAAGTTTGTGAACCCTTTAGAATTTTCTATATTTCTGCATAAATATGACCTAAAACATCATCAGATTTTCACACAAGTCCTAAAAGTAGATAAAGAGAACCCAGTTAAACAAATGAGACAAAAAATATTATACGTGGTCATTTATTTATTGAAGAAAATGATCCAATATTACATATCTGTGAGTGGCAAAAGTATGTGAACCTCTAGGATGAGCAGTTAATTTGAAGGTGAAATTAGAGTCAGGTGTTTTCAATCAATGGGATGACAATCAGGTGTGAGTGGGCACCCTGTTTTATTTAAAGAACAGGGATCTATCAAAGTCTGATCTTCTCAACACGTTTTGGAAGGGCATCATGGCACGAACAAAGGAAAAAGCATTGTTGATGCTTATCAGGCTCGAAAAGGTTACAAAACCATCTCTAAAGAGTTCGGACTCCACCAATCCACAGTCAGACAGACTGTGTACAAATGGAGGAAATTCAAGACCATTGTCCATTGCAGGAACTTTTAAACCAGAGTATCTCGCTTCAGCACATAGACAAATATACGAGGGATTGGGCAACCCAGAATGGGATTATGATTATATGACTAAAGGCTATTTAGAATGGGTCAGAATGAAACCAGTATGGGATGATTTTAACAGAATTAAAAAAAAAAAACCTATATCCAGATTTAAGTAATCATTCATGCCCTGCTGATAGCGCTTCCAGCGCACCTGCATCTCTTGAGACAGGTGCTAAACCTGAGTGTGGCAGTGGGGGCATGGTCAAGCGCCGGTCTGTGACAGGAGGGCGGAGTCAGGGAAGGTAAGTGGCAGAATCACTACACCTGAGAGCAATTAACCTGTGTTTGTGTGTCTTCCCAGTGACCGCGCCCTATATCAGGAGGGAGAGCGAGAGCGGAGAGAGGTCAGCCCTGAACAAGACGCCAGTTGTGTGTGTCTGTTTGAGTGTGGAACGTTGTTAAGCTGAAAAGTCGAGCAATAAACGCTATTGTGAACCTGATCTCTGTCCTGCCGTCCTCTGTGCTCCACCCACCAATACTGAACCATTACAGTGGTGCCGAAACCTGGGGTCTAGAGCACAGCAGCCTCACAGCCCCATGGAGTCCTCCCCGTTTGCTGAACTGGTCCACGCCCTTGCCACGGCCCAGCAAAGCCAGCACCAGGCGCTACTCACCCTCCGAAAGGAGCAAGAAGAGCGGTTCGAGGCCCTGGTGTTGGCCCAACAAGAAGATCGACAGGCATTCCGGCACCTCCTCGCGTCGGCGGGGTCCACCAGTGCTCCTACCGCGGGCCAGTCTCCCCTCACTGTCACCAAGATGGGCCCGCAGTACGACCCCGAGGCATTCCTCACGTTATTTGAACAGGTCGCCGAAGCCTCGGGGTGGCCGATGGAGCAGTGCGCGGCGCGCCTTCTCCCCCTGCTAACGGGAGAGGCACAGCTGGCCGCGCTACAGCTCCCCGCCGACCGCCGGCTGGCCTATGCGGACCTCCACCGGGCCGTCCTCCAGCGCGTGGGGCGCACCCCGGAACAACAGCACCAGCGCTTCCGCGCGCTGCAGTTGGAGGAAGTCGGCTGGCCGTTCGCGTTTGGCCAGCAGCTCCGGGACGCCTGCTGGCGGTGGTTGAGGGCCAACGATCGCGATGCCGAGGGAATCGTTGACCAGTTGTTACTGGAACAGTTCATCGCCCGCTTACCAGCAGGAACCGCGGAGTGGGTCCAGTCCCACCGCCCAGCGTCGCTGGATCAGGCAGTCGAGCTGGCGGAGGATCATCTGGCAGCTGTCCCGGCAGCAGGACAGCAGATGGCATCACCTCTTCTCTCCTCTTCTCTCTCTCCCCCTCCTCCTGTGTCCCATCCTCACCCCATTCCCCCACCGCAGCACCACCCCAGCCGGCCCGCCGCACCCACGGTGCCCTCCTGTTTCTCCCTTCTGTGTCTGTCTCTCCCCCACCTCAGGTGAGTGAGCCCCAGATCACCGGTGTAGAGGGAAAGCCCGGGCCGGTTTGCTGACGCTGCGGGGAGCTGGGCCACCTTCAACAGCAGTGCACAGCAATGGAAGTGGGCGCGGTGGTTCGGATCCCCGACGCGCCAGAGGCCGCCCTCGATCGGGCCGGAGCGTATCGCATACCGGTGAGTATCCAAGGGGCTACATATCAGGCGTTGGTGGATTCTGGTTGTAATCAGACCTCAATTCGCCAAAGCCTGGTTCAAAACGAGGCATTGGGGGGAGCACAAGGGGTGAAGGTGTTATGTGTGTACAGGGATGTTCACCGCTACCCTGTGGTGTCGGTCCACATTAATTTCAGAGGGGAAAAATTTATAGTGAAGGCGGCGGTTAATCCTCGCCTTACCCACTCTTTAATTTTGGGGACTGATTGGCCGGGATTTCGGGGTTTAATGATGCACCTAGTAGAGAGTGGGTCCTGCCATTTGACAGGGAGAGGTCCCGGTGTCGCTTTGGCGGGAGCAGCTGTCACAGAGCCGTCTACGTCATCTCCGCGTCAGAGTGAGGAGCCGCCGGCTCCTCCTCTCTCTCTTGGGGAATCCCTCGCGGATTTCCCATTAGAGCAGTCGCGAGACAAGACTCTGCGGCATGCGTTTGACCAAGTGAGAGTAATCGATGGTCAAACGCTCCAGCTGAACGCCACCCCATCCTTCCCCTACTTCGCGATTATGAAGGATAGATTATACCAAGTGACACAGGACACTCAAACTAAGGAGCGAATCACGCAGCTTTTAATTCCGAAGAGCCGCCGGGAATTGGTATTCCAGGCAGCTCACTTTAATCCCATGACTGGACACTTGGGGCAGGATAAAACACAAGCCCGAATAATGGCCCGATTCTATTGGCCGGGGATTCGCGGCGATGTCCGTAGGTGGTGTACGGCATGCCGCGAATGCCAGTTAGTAAACCCAGTGGCCATTCCAAAAGCGCCTTTGCGCCCTCTACCATTAATCGAGACCCCGTTTGAGAGAATTGGGATGGATCTCGTCGGGCCATTAGATCGGTCAGCACGAGGGTACCGCTTTATATTATTTCTGGTGGACTATGCAATGCGATACCCGGAAGCAGTGCCTCTGTGCAATATCTCAGCACGCAGTATTGCAGAGGCACTCTTCCGCGTCATCTCCCGAGTTGGAATCCCGAAAGAGATTCTGACTGATCAAGGCACTACGTTTATGTCACGAACACTGCGCGAACTGTATGGGTTATTGGGGATTAAGCCGATCCGCACCAGCGTGTATCACCCACAAACGGACGGTTTAGTGGAACGGTTCAACCGCACCCTCAAAAATATTATTAAGAAATTCGTAAGTGAGGATGCACGTAATTGGGATAAGTGGCTCGAACCCATGCTGTTCTCAGTGCGAGAGGTCCCCCAAGCCTCCACGGGGTTCTCCCCATTCGAATTATTATATGGGCGTAAGCCGCGCGGCATCCTGGATGTGCTGCGGGAAGATTTGGAGGAGGGACCTTCACAAAGTAAGAACGAAATTCAGTACGTTATGGACCTGCACGCAAAACTCCACACGCTCACCCACCTAACTCAGGAGAATTTGCGGCAGGCCCAGGAACGGCAAGCCTGCCTGTACAACAAGGGTATGCGCCTTAGAGAGTTTACACCAGGAGATAAGGTACTCGTACTGTTGCCCACGTCGAGCTCCAAATTGATCACCAAGTGGCAAGGACCCTTTGAGGTCACACGGCAAGTCGGGGACGTCGACTATGAGGTGAGGCGAACGGACAGGGGTGGGGCGCTATAGATTTACCACCTCAACCTGCTTAAACTCTGGAACGAGGAGCTCCCCGTGGCATTGGTGTCTCGGTGGTTCCGGAGAAGGCGGAGCTGGGGCCGGAGGTTCAAAAAGGGACATTGGCATCACATACCTCTCCGGTCCTCTGTGGAGACCACCTCTCCCCGACCCAACTCACGGAGGTCGCCCAGTTGCAGACCGAGTTTTTGGATGTGTTCTCGCCCCTGCCCGGTCGCACTAACCTCATAGAGCACCACATAGAGATGCCCCCGGGGGTGGTAGTGCGTAGCCACCCGTACAGGCTACCCGAACACAAAAAAAAGGTAGTTCGGGAAGAACTTCAGACCATGCTTGAAATGGGCATCATCGAGGAGTCCCACAGTGACTGGAGCAGCCCGGTGGTCTTGGTACCCAAGGGCAACGGGTCGGTCCGGTTCTGTGTGGACTATAGAAAAGTCAACGCAGTGTCTAAATTCGACGCATACCCAATGCCTCGTATTGATGAGTTGCTCGATCGACTTGGCACTGCTCGCTTTTATTCGATGCTGGATTTGACGAAGGGATATTGGCAGATCCCCTTGACTCCACTATCCCGAGAAAAAACGGCCTTTTCCACACCGTTTGGTTTACACCAATTCGTCACCCTTCCGTTAGGGCTGTTCGGGGCGCCCGCTACGTTTCAGCGGCTGATGGACAGAGTCCTCCGCCCTCACGCCACTTACGTGGCCGTGTATTTAGATGACATCATCATCTATAGTAATGACTGGCAGCGGCACCTCGAACATCTGAGGGCCATCCTTAGGTCGCTGAGGCGAGCGGGGCTCACAGCCAACCCAAAGAAGTGTGCGATTGGGCGGATGGAAGTACAGTATCTGGGCTTCTACTTGGGCAACGGGCAGGTGCGTCCCCAAATTAATAAGACGGCAGCAATTGCGGCCTGCCCGAGGCCCAAGACCAAAAAGGGGGTGAGACAGTTCCTGGGGCTGGCTGGCTATTATCGTAGGTTTATACCTAATTATTCGGACGTCACCAGCCCGCTGACTGATCTCACTAAAAAGGGGGCACCAGACCCGGCCCAGTGGATGGAGCAGTGCCAACGGGCTTTCTCAGAGGTAAAGGCTGCACTGTGTGGGGGGCCACTTCTACACTCCCCTGACTTTTCTCTCCCCTTTATGTTGCAGACCGATACATCAGACAGAGGGCTGGGGGCGGTTTTGTCCCAGGAGGTGGAGGGGGAGGACCACCCTGTCCTGTATATCAGCAGGAAGCTGTCGGTGCGTGAGGGGCGCTACAGCACCATAGAGAAAGAGTGTTTGGCCATCAAGTGGGCGGTTCTGGCCCTCCGGTACTACCTGCTGGGGCACCCTTTCACCCTCTGTTCGGACCACGCGCCCCTCCAGTGGCTCCACCGCATGAAAGATGCCAACGCACGGATCACCCGTTGGTATCTGGCGCTCCAACCCTTTAATTTCAAGGTGGTCCACAGGCCGGGGGCGCAGATAGTCGTGGCGGACTTCCTCTCCCATCAAGGGGGGGGGAGTCGGCTGCAGGCCGGACGGCCGCCCAGCCTGAGTCGGGTGGTGGGGGTATGTGGCAGCGGGGGCGTGGTCAAGCACCGGTCTGTGACAGGAGGGCAGAGTCAGGGAAGGTAAGTGGCAGAATCACTACACCTGAGAGCAATTAACCTGTATTTGTGTGTCTTCCCAGTGACCACGCCCTATATCAGGAGGGAGAGCGAGAGCGGAGAGAGGTCAGCCCTGAACAAGACACCAGTTGTGTGTGTCTGTTTGAGTGTGGAACGTTGTTAAGCTGAAAAGTCTAGCAATAAACACTATTGTGAACCTGATCTCTGTCCTGCCGTCCTCTGTGCTCCACCCACCAATACTGAACCGTTACACTGAGAAACCCATGGCAGGTAAAAAACTCTCTGTAAGCTCAAATATGCCGGTACTAAAAAACGAGACTGACAACTCTGATGAGGATGATGATGATGATGTGGGACCAGATAGAGGTTCCCTTCCACTGCCGCCTCCCCCCGTGAATACCGCTTGTGTATGGGTTCAGAAGGGTAGAGGGCTGAAAATCACTCCGCTTTCTGCATCAGACCTGAAAGATATTATTAAAAATGTTGCCTCCGTTAAACAAACCACTCAACTTCATAGACATGCTCGTAAAAATGTCATGACACTGCCAGCTGGTAGGAGCAGATTACCGTTTTATCTTTCATGCCGTCCTAGGCGACAGCTATGATGAAGTTGCATTGATAGTTGCAGTGCCATGTCTCTGCAGTGCCATGCAGTAAGTAGTTTATGCTACTTACTCTTACTTATACTTACAGTAGAAGAGTAAGGATAGTTTAGGCAATGTTTTAATTCAGCAAGAAACAGAGTTAACAAACGTTTACTTGAAGAATGTTGAAAAAAAAAATTTTTCTTTCCAGTGGTGTTTATAAATCGGAGACTTGGGTTTATCTTTATTTAACCATTAAGAAAAATGTCATAAATTATCATGAAATCACAATTTATTATGATACATTGGCTTGTATAAGTATTCATTGTCCTTGAACCTTTCCGTATTTTGTTGCACTGCAACCTGGAACTGAAATGGAATTGACATGAAACTACACAAAATATGATTCAATATTCATGTGCATCCTGTTTATGTTAAATGGTACCCTCTCTCTGAAGCTAAGGCTCAGGGAATTGATGGCATCCTACAGTCTCTTCTCGAGCAAGGCATGGTGAGACCGTGTACCAGCTCATACAATACACCTGTCAATCCAGTACCTAAACCTGATGGTACCTGGCATTTTATGCAGGATTTACGTAAGATTAATGAACTGATTGTCCCTGTTGCACCCATTGTACCTGACGTTTCCTCTGTAATGTCACAGGTTCCTGCTCATCATTGCTGTTTTTCCGTTATTGATCTCTGTTCTGCCTTTTTCAGTGTTCCTGTTGAAGAGCATACACAGCCTTTGTTTGCCTTCACACACAGGGGGAGACAGTATACTTGGACATGTTTGCCTCAAGGTTTCATTGACTCTCCTGCTGTTTTCTCAGCCATAGTTCAGGACGCACTCCGTGACCTCTCCCTCCCCCAGGGTTCTGTGGTCCTGCAGTACGCAGACGATCTTCTGGTATCTGCTGAGTCACCAGAAATCTGCCAAGATGCCTCCTTACACCTGCTCCAACATCTGGTGCGCAAGGGCTTTAAGGTTTCCAGGACCAAGCTGCAATATTGTATGGACACTAGTATTTGGGGTTTGAACTTTCACAAGGTTGTCGTAAGCTGTCATCTGACCGGGTGCGGGTGATTCTAGACACAAAGCACCCTGCAACTAAACATGCACTGATGGCTTTCCTGGGTCTTATCAATTACTGTAGACAATGGATCCCTGACTGCTCTTTATATGACAAGATTCTCCGTCCTGCAATCTCTCATCATGATCCACTGCAGCACCCTTTGTCCTGGACTGATGCTATGGTGGACACTTATCACTCCCTCAAAAGTGCCCTTTGTTCCGCCCTGGCCCTGGGTTTACCTGATTACTCCAAGCCCTTCCATCTCTATGCCTGTGAACACCAAGGCACAGCCTCTGCGGTGTTGGCCCAGGAGCATGGGGGGGGATGCGTCCTTGTGCGTTTTTATCTAAAACATTAGACACTTTTGCTCAAGGCCTACCTGCGTGTCTAAGGGCTGTCGCCGCATGTGCTCTGATGGTTTTAGATGTGGAGAAATTGGTTTTGTCTCACCCACTGATTTTGCACTCATCACATCAAGTTAAACAGGTGTTGCAAAATTTACAGACCCAACATACGACTGCGCAGCACCGCTCCGGATACGAAACCATCCTCTGTTCTACTAACAATCTTGAAATTTGTGCCACATCCTCTTTCGATACTGTAGGTCACGCTCTCGCACGCCTCCTTAATTCTCAGGATGACACTCTGGATGACATTGATCATGATTGCCTGTCTGAAATCGTACATACTACAAATTCTTCAAATGGATAGAAGCCTTTCCCTGTTCTTGAGAGAACACGAAGGTAGTTACTTATATTCTGGCAAAAGAAATACCTCGTTATGGGATACCAGACACCATAGACTCAGACAAAGGTACCCCTTTTACCTCGAAAGTCACGCAAAACCTTTGCAAGTAGCTCTCACTAAACTGGCGTTTTCACATTCCGTACCACCCTCAATCCTCTGGTATCATAGAACATACTAATCGGACATTGAAAGACAAACTGACTAAGGCCATGCAGGCACCAGGTTCGAATAATTGGGTAGACTTATTTCCAGCCACTCTGGCTGAAATTCGTATGACACCAAGACCTAGCCTAGGGGGATACTCCCCCTACGAAATTATTTTTAGAAGACCTTTCCCTCTCCCCTGGAAGAGGGGAACGCCGTCTCTAGGTACCTCTGATTTGAAAACACATATGGATGAGTATTCTGCAGCCCTTATAGATAAGTTGCATAAAATTTGTACCAAGGTCAATAGTACAATATCGTCTCCACCAGCAGCACCCACACACCCCTTTCACGTGGGAGACAAGGTGCTGGTGCAACTTTTTAAACGATTTGGACAATTGGGAGAACCTAGATATAGTGGGCCTACAGAAATAGTCGCCATTACTCGTACTGCTGTTCAAACTGACTTTTTTCCACAGTGGATCCATGCCACGCAATTGAAGAAGGCTCCATAACAAAGCCGTGTCAGAATGATATGTTTGCCACTAACGTTTTCTCTGTGTCCCTCTCTAGTCTCTCTCCTCTCTAAACTCTGTACAGGGACTAAGTAGGAGCTGAGGATCTTCAGATCACTTCCTGCAAGAAGCCGTGAACAAAGAGGGGAAGAGATCTCGCGCCCTGTCTGGGACCAATCACCCTCACTACAACCATGAAAGTCCTCATCACGAGCTTCGTGGCCACTCTACTGCTGCTCGGAGCAGGGTTACCCGCTCGAGCTGGACCTCGAGACAACATCTTTTGGCAATTCGCTAACTGGACTGCACGAGCGCACATGAATGAAAGTTATGTCTGTCATCTGATGCCGCCTTCTACTATTATTACATGTCCACCTTTGGCTCTATGCTCTGAAGCTCTGTATTATGCATTCTCGGAGAATCACAATCCAATTTTTACCGTTTGGGGCCCTTTCTGTAATTACTCTCCACACCCCTCTGTGGCAGCAATGTTAAACCAGACTTCTTCAGTATCTAGCACGGAAACCCCTGCCATTGTCTTACAGGACTCTGTTCTCACTACTCTGCAGGTCGATATGCCCTCTAATTTCATTTTCCTCTCACTGTTTTAGAACAAATTACTCTGAAGGAAGTAGCGTGTATTTGGGACAAATTCCTAATTCTCGATGTAATCACATATATGATCAGAATACTGGGGTGTGATACTAGTTGTAATCTACTATCAAAGAGGGGAATTGTAAGGATTTATTCTTGATCTCAGTTTAACCCTCCTATTATGTTATGGGTCAAATTGACCCGTTTCAATTTTTAAAAGTGTTAAAAACACAGTTCATTTTTGTTTTCTGCTATGTACCTTATTTTATGTGTCTCATTTAGTGTAAAAAACACATAAAATGAAAAAAACAATGAATTCAAATATTTGTAACCCCCCCTGCATGAACCTATTACATAGATACTGTTCCGGGTCAATTTGACCCGGTTGTCAAAGTAGAGGCTAAACAGAGACAGAAGTGTCAAATATTATAGGTTTCTTGCATTTGTGAGATATAGTCCACTTCCACACCTTCCCTCCACCACCCCCACTCTCTCTTTCTCTCTCTCTCTCTCTATCTATCTATCTATCTCTCTCACACACACACACACACACACACACACACACAACCTATTCCTGACCTCAATGGAAAGTGCGAGAAAGAAGGAGTTTCACGGGAACCCTTTCAGTGTAGCATTCTAAACTCCACCCACATAGTATGAACACTCCATGGGTCAGGGGCAAGGAATACATAAAGCACAGAATTCCGACCAATATTACACTCTGCAGCTACAGACAACATACTCTTGTCACTGGTGTCAAAATGAGCAGGCGACCTAAACTAATGACAGACCTGGAGGCTCTGAAACTCATTCTTGATCATGATAGTGAAGTAGAGGAGAATATATCTGAAGATGAAGACCACGTTGATGTCAATTCTGAATCTGATGATTCTGATTCTGAACCATGCAAGGAAACTACTATGAACATTTCTCAACGCAAGACATTCACATCCAAAAATGGTGAAATTCAGTGGTTCTCATCTCCAAATCCACACCAGCAAAAGCGGTCGGTAGAAAACATAATAAAGACAACCCCAGGGCCCACTAGGATGGCAGTGAGTCGTGTCACTGATATCAAGTCAGCTTTTGAGCTGGTCATGCCCAACTCAGTCCAAAAAATCATTCTGGAAATGACTAATTTAGAAGGGAGACATGTCTTGGGGGAAAGGTGGAAGGACCTGGATTATATTCATTTGCATGCCTATTTGGGGGTCCTCATTCTGGCTGGGGTCTATAAATCAAAGGATGAATCAACAGCCAGTCTGTGGGATGCAGAGACAGGCAGGGCTTTATTTCGTGCCACAATGTCTCTGGAGACTTTTCACATCTTCTCCAGAGTTGTCCGATTCGATAATCGTGAGACAAGAGCAGTCCGATGGGAGACGGACAAGTTAGCTGCCATTAGAACTGTCTGGGACAAATGGGTAGAGCAGCTTCCACTGCTCTACAACCCAGGTCCTTATGTCACAGTTGATGAAAGGCTAGTGGCATTCAGAGGTCAGTGCCCATTCAGGCAATATATGCCTTCCAAGCCAGCTAAATATGGCATAAAAATCTGGGCAGCATGTGATGCCAGGACCAGCTATGCCCTGAACATGCAGGTTTATACTGGAAAACCAGTTGGAGGAGCACCAGAGAAGAATCAGGGGGCAAGAGTTGTACTTGACATGGCACAGGGCCTAAGGGGGCACAACATTACTTGTGACAACTTTTTCACAAGCTACGCCCTGGGTCAGGAACTTCTCAAGAGAAAGATCACAATGGTCGGAACGGTCTACAAAAACAGGACTGAACTTTGTATATTTCACATGTATTACATATTGCAAACTGTTTATTTCTAACCAATGTCAGGTAAAACAACTTTTTAAAAAATGTTTGACCTTCCAGAATACACTTAAAAGATGTTTTTATTTCAGAAATCGGGTGAATTATCCTAAATGAACCATGATCTATCTGAGGTAAAAAAAACACCTTTGCACCAAAATTGACTTGAAATGGAAGAAATGGACCTGCTAATGATGCATACAAAGGAATTGTGAGGATATTTTTGTTTTATGACACTTTTAGACAATTAAACATGCCATGGGTCAAATTGACCCGGGAACATCATGGGTGTTCCTCAGAAATGAACATAATTGGAGGGTTAACCAAAAAGGTATTAAGTTATTTGTAACCTTTTGTTCTTATATGCTCTACTGACATGTGCAAATATTTTGTGGAACATTCCATTGCCCTGTGCTATCTTAAGAACATTTTGGGAAGCAGGCCATTCTCCAGGTGTTCTTGCAATCTGTTGAGCATGACTCTGGCTAAGATCTTCCCAGCAACGGACAGCAAGGAGATACTGCGGTGATTGTCACAGGCTTTCCTATTTCCTTTCCGCTTATAAAGGTGGATGATGGAGGCAGGCCCGCCGACAGGGGGGGACAAACGGGTATGTTGTCCCAGGCCCAGGAATGGGGGGGGGGCCCACAACTGGGATCTCATGAAGTTGCGATTATTTTATTTCATTTCAAAATGTGTTGATTTGGGGGAGAAATGTGCTATATTTGCATTCAATAAATTATTTCTAGATCTTTTGCCTTTATTGTCTTTGAAAAAGGCGTCAAGAACCCCCTACCACCCCTAATGCAAAAATGGTTTGGTCTGACTCTTTGATTAAGGGGAAAAAAATGACATCGTTCAATCATAGCGCTTCGACAATCAGCGTGCGTGCCATTTGCCAACATGCACAAGTCAGGAGCACAGAAAAGAAAAGAGAAAAAGAGAGGAAGAAACCAAGAGACTCAGGGGCTCACTGCATAAATATTTTAAAAAAGATTCGGATGATGCAGCAGGTACTAGCAAAGGCAGTGGGGCAGCTGAGCCAGGTAAGACCAGTGTTGGGCACGTTACTTTCAAAAAGTCATTAGTTATAGTTACTTTTCCCAAAAAGTAACTGAGTTAGTAATGGAGTTATTTGTCATAAAAGTAACTAATTACCAGGGAAAGTAATTATTCTGTTACATTTTGTTCCCCCTCAAAAAAAATCTAATTCAATTAGTGTAAAAATAATAAAAGTGAATGTTAAATGTGTTTAATGACTGAAATGGACACTTAACAGAACCAATTAGTAATGTTACCTACACTATATTAATATTTTTGTGGGACAATGTGAGATAAGACATCTATCATCTCATCTCATCTCAAGCCGCTTTATCCTTCTACAGGGTCACAGGCAAGCCGGAGCCTATCCCAGCTGACTACGGGCGAAAGGCGGGGTACACCCTGGACAAGTCGCCAGGTCATCACAGGGCTGACACATAGACACAGACAACCATTCACATTCACACCTACAGTCAATTTATAGTCACCAGTTAACGTAACCTGCATGTCTTTGGACTGTGGGGGAAACCGGAGCACCCGGAGGAAACCCACGCGGACACGGGGAGAACATGCAAACTCCGCACAGAAAGGCCCTCGCCGGCCACGGGGCTCGAACCCAGAACCTTCTTGCTGTGAGGCGACAGCGCTAACCACTACACCACCATGCCACCCTAGACATCTATCAAATTTAATATATTTTTGTAGTTATTAAAATTGTTACTAATTACTGGCCACTGACGAGGACAAACGCTTTGTTCCTCGACATAATGTGCATTGCACGTAAACACTCTTGCCTTTTATTTCAAGTAATGAAAAGTAATGGCTGTATTTCCAATCTGAAAGCGCAGTGTTGGGCTGACCGTTCGCCATCGCTGTGTCTTCTGATTGAAAGAGCGCGCAGTAGTGCAGTAGACGTGGCCTACCTACGTATGTTGTCCAAATCTACTCTGATTGGCTTACTGTGCCGTTGTCTCGTGTCTCCCCCGCCCCACACGAAAGCAGAGTAAAGAAAGGCTGAACGAGCAGCGTGCCAGATGAGAAAAGCTTTAATAAAGTAACGCATAGTATTTTATTGTAAGTAACGGGAATGGCATTATAACGATGTAAAAAGTAATTAGTTAGATTACTCGTTACTAAAAAAAGTAACGCCGTTAGTAACGCCGTTTATTTCTAACGCCGTTATTCCCATCACTGGGTAAGACACAGCCAACTTTTTCCAGCCCTGTAAAGTAACCCCAACCAAGGCACACGCGGCACGCAATTCATGTTACAAACGAGGGGAGAGCAAGTCACACTGAACACCATATCAAACGCACAGGGCATTGAATCATTTCATAACCACAACGACTTAATAACATTGTGTTTCATATATCTGATTGAAGCTAAGAATATTCACATTAGCCCGCAATCATATCCCGCCGTTTCTCGAGCGGTGTGTTCTTCTCTGTTTTTCACACTGGACAGTACGCACGCACGCACAACAAAAGTCCGGCGCATTGCATTTCGCACCTGAATAGTTGCAGACTAAGGAAATGTTAAAATGTTAACTGTAAAAATGCTGAAATGCTAAAATGAAATGGTTGTTGACCGGTTGAATGGTTTTTGAATATCTGTCATTTAAGGGTTGGCGTGAGTAGAGACTGGGATAAGAGGGTGTGTGTGTGTGGGTTGGACTGGGGGGGGGGTTGTTAGGGGGGGCCCATTCAGAGCATTTTGTCCCGGGCCCAGCCAAAGCTGTCAGCGGCCCTGGATGGAGGCATCCTTCAACTCCTGGGGTATCTTCTCCTGAATCCACATTGCTTTGAATAACTCAGTGAGTTTAATGACCAACTCTGAGCTGCTCAAAAAGTAGAATTCAGCTGGAATTGAATCCAGGCCAGGTGATTTGGCACCGGTTAGACTGCTGACTGCATGTGCCACCTCGGTAAGGCCAGGAATTTCAGCAAGAGAATGGTTGATAGGGATCTGATTGAGATGATCGATGGCCTCATCATTGATGATGGATGGACGATTAAGGATATTTTCAAAGTGCTCAGTCCAACGCTCGAGGATTTTATCATTATCAGTCATAAGAACATTTCAATCTGCACTAGTCACCAGTTAACCTAACCTTTCTGCTCCTCCTACTCAAGCGAGTAGGACGCTTCTTTGCTTTGCTCCTGCTTTCTTAATCTTTATTTCTATACTTTACTTTCTCATTGACTTTCCACTATTTTATTCTTTTTTTTAAATGTTTTATCTTTATAAGCTTTTAATTTAATTTTAATTTTAATTTCCACTTTTTTTTTTTTTTAAATGCCAGGAAGCAAAAAATCCTGCAGAAAATGCATGGAATTAGAACAGAGGATTTCTATTCTGGAATCAAAGATTAATGCTCTGCCAAAGACGGACAAATTAAAAGCGATATCTCAGGAAAGGAGTACTGAAACAGTGGCTGAGAATGCAGAGATTGCGCTCCGACAGACTGAGGACATTGCAGACCAAGTGGAAGAATTCATAACTCAACCTGTAAGTACTGAAAACTGGCAAATGATGGGTGCTAAGCCAAAAAACAAAAACAGAAGAGTAATTACTTCAACACCAGCTCGTTCTACAAATTACAATAGGATCTACAATCCTATGGAAAATCCACAGCCTATAAGGCTTCAGAACAAATTTGAATGCCTCAGGGATGTGGAAGAGGATTTGTCAAGCGGACAAACACATAGTAAAAAGAGATCGCACCAAGATCGAAGAGCTGTGAGAAGAGGCAAAAAGCAGCTCGTAACACCACCTGATCCCACAACCCTTGTTCTTGGTGATTCCACTGTAAGACAATTAAAAGGTTATGAGATGATTATTTGTTGTCTTCCAAATGCATCCATCTCTGACACCAAAGACAGCATTTTGAAACTCATGTCCGAGCATAAAACTATTAAACGTATCGTTGTGCATGTGAGAGCAAACGATATTTTCAGAGAACAGCTGTTTGTCCAAGATGATTTCAGAAAACTTTTTTCTGAGCTCTATAAGACTGGAATTCAATCTTTTATCAGTGGCCCACTCCCAGCGAGAGGAAGTTTTGCTTTTTCTCGACTCTTCAGTCTTAACACCTGGCTTGGAAAAACTTGTTCTTCATTTGGTATGAATTTCATAGACAATTTTAACCTTTTTTGGAATCGCAAAGAATTTTACAAGCCAAATAGCACTGAACTCAGCTGGATTGGAGCCAAAGTCTTAGCAGACCACGACAAACTTGCAATCTTTTCTCAGCCAGCACCGAGGAAAACAGTTGATAAGATGTCGCAGACTGACATAGTTACAAAGCCTAAACAATCATCTTTGCAAGTCGTCATCAAGGACACACAAACATCTGACTTGCAGGCCTCCCAACATTCAAGGACAGACGACTCCACTTCTCCTTGGATGGATTTCCCAAATAGCATGAAAAAACTGCTCCCAATGGCTACACTTTCCTTTTCCAGCCCAAATCTGTCGCGACAAGCAGTGTATCCAGTACATTAAAATTGTGTTCGTCCAGGATTTTCAGCTGGCTACAAATCTTTTTCACCATCCAAAAGATACATGTCATCTCCAGTCCTTTCACCCTCAAACCAAATGGAACATTTAGAAAGTCTTGTTTGATGTACTCTGGGTCCCTGCAAATGGATGTAGTGTTGAAAACAAGCTAGGACCCAATGTTGACACTATTCCTGTGTTGATAAGAAACAGAAAACATAGAGCACATTTAACCCTGGGGGTGAACCAATCTAATCTCCTTCCTGTTTTAAAACAGCATTAAAGTGCACAACCAAATATAGCTTCTAGAATTTCTGTAAAGCTAGCTCTTCTGAACATTAGATCACTTTTAAACAAGTCATTTTTAATTAATGATCTTATTTGGAAACACAATCTTGATTTTTTGCTTCTAACTGAAACCTGGCTGGATCAAGCAAATAGTGCTACCACCCTTATCGAAGCAGCTCCCCCAAATTTTAATTTTTTTGAATGTTACCCGACAAGGGAAAGGTGGAGGGATCGCAAATATATTCAAAGTCTCTTTTCAATGTAAACAATCCTCACTTGGTGATTTTACATCCTTTGAACACTTATGTGCACTTGTTACATGCTCTCCTAACATATTATTATTAACTATTTATAGGCCTCCGAGACATTCAGCCAAAGTCTTTCTTGAAGAGTTTGGTGAACTGTTATCAGTCATTTGCTTAGAGTTTGATTGTCTTATTATGTCTGGGGATTTTAACTTGCATGTAGATAATACTGATAACATTTATGCCAAAGAACTATTTGCAATTATTGATAACTTTAACCTGGTACAACATGTACAGGGACCGACCCACTCTCATGGTCATACTCTTGACCTCATCATCACAAAGGGTCTTATTGTTTCTTATACTGTTGTTGACCTGGCATTATCTGATCATTTCTGTGTTTTCTTTGAAGTTTCTATGTCTCCTCACATTCAGAATAGCTCAACGACTATAGGTAGGAGAGTCATAAACGAAAACACGTGTTCTTTTTGAGCAAGCTCTCTTACAGAACTCAACCAAAATGTCAGACTCTGTAGATGATTTACTGGAATTTTTAAATTTAAATATGACCCAAATTATGGATGATATTGCTCCATTCAAAATAAAAAGAGTCAATGATAAGCAGAAAGCACCATGGAAGCAATACCCAGCTGTTAAACTGCTAAAGAGAGAATGTAGAAAGACTGAAAGAAAATGGCGCAAATCTAAACTTCACATCCATTATCAAATCCATAAAGAGATGCTTTGTAATTATAATTATGAAATTCATAAAGCAAGACAGTCTTTCTTCTCCAACATCATCAGCAGGAATATGAACAATGCCCGTGTGCTATTTTCAACAGTAGAGAAGCTAACTAATGCCCCACCACAATTAGCACCTGAACTTTTATCAGTTAATAAATGCAATGAGTTTGCATCTTTTTTCAAAGGTAAAATTGATAAAATACGGCAGAATATTTCTCATAATATATCTCAGTTGCAAAAAATTGAAAAACTGCAATCACCAATGACACAGATAGATAACTTTAACACAATGTCAGAATTTTGTTTAATTGATTATGAGACTCTTGAAAAAACTGTACAAAATCTCAGTTCTTCAACATCTGAATTGGACATTCTGCCCACCAACTTTTTTAAGTCTGTTCTTCATCTTATAATTACAGATGTGCTTCAAATTATAAATACATCCTTGGAGACTGGCGTTGTTCCTGTGTCCCTAAAAAAAGCTGTTGTAAAGCCCCTTCTTAAAAAAAATAATCTGGATCCTTCAGTGTTAAATAACTACAGGCCAATATCAAATCTACCATTCATCGGGGAAATCCTGGAAAAAATTGTCTTCAATCAATTAACTGCCTTCTTGATATCAAACAGCCGTTTTGATAATTTTCAGTCAGGATTTCGTGCCAGTCATAGCACTGAAACAGCGTTGATTAAAGTTATAAATGACATACGTCTTAATACTGATGCAGGCAAAACATCGGTCCTGGTGTTACTGGACCTCAGTGCAGCTTTTGATACTGTTGATCACAACATACTGCTATATCGACTTGAACACTGGGTTGGATTGACTGGTAAAGTTATCAATTGGTTAAAATCATACTTAAAAGATAGAAGCTTCTTTGTTACCCTGGGAAATTGTTCCTCAATGTCAATGCCCTTGACCTGTGGTGTCCCCCAGGGGTCGATTCTTGGACCATTACTTTTCAACCTTTATATGCTCCCACTTGGGCAAATTATCAATAAAAATTCAATTTTGTATCACTGCTATGCATATGATACCCAAATTTATTTTGCTCTATCACCAAATGACTATGCCCCCCTTGAATGTCTCTACCAGTGCATTGATCAAATCAACAGCTGGATGTCACAAAATTTTCTTCAGCTGAACACAGATAAAACAGAAGTAATTCTATTTGGAAAAAAAGATGAAAGACTCAGGATTACCACTATTCTTGACACAAAAGGGATTAAAACTAAAGAAATGGTTAAAAATCTTGGTGTTTTCATTGACAGCGAGCTAAACTTTGACAGTCACATGAAAGCAATCACTAAAACGGCATTTTATCACCTAAAAAACATTTCCAAACTAAGAGGACTTATGTCAAAAAATGATCTGGAAAAACTAATACATGCCTTCATCTCTAGTAGGGTTGATTACTGCAATGGCCTTTTCACAGGCCTGCCAAAAAAGACCATCAAACGACTTCAGCTGGTTCAAAATGCAGCGGCGAGGGTTCTCACACGAACAAAAAGAACAGAGCACATTACCCCAATTCTAAGGTCCCTTCACTGGCTTCCAGTAAGCTACAGAATTGACTTTAAAGCATTGCTGCTGGTGTATAAATCTCTAAATGGTACAGGGCCCAATTACCGCTCTGATATGTTGCAGCGGCCTGACCCAAACATATCTACCAGATCGCAACAGAAAAATTTACTGGTAAAACCTGTTGTTAAAACAAAGTGTGATGAAGCAGCTTTTAGCTACTATGCAGTACATCTATGGAACCAACTGCCAGAGGACATTAAAAATGCTCCTGCTGTTGGCAGCTTCAAATCTAGGTTAAAGACCAAGCTGTTTTCAGATGCTTTCTGTTAAATAATTAATATTTTTACATTTTTTATAATCTTTACTTTCTCTGCATGTTTTAAATTTACTTTAATTTTATTCTATTTTATTCCGCTGGTTTCTTTTTCTTTTTCTCCTTTTTTTCTTTTTGGCATTTTATTATTTTAGTTCTACTGTTGTTTAATTCTTATTATTTTCTTTTAATTCTTTTAATTAATTGTTTTAGATTAAAAATAAAATTATTTTATGTAATTTTATTTCTCTATTGTTTACTGTTTTTGTTTTTGCTTCTGTAAAGCACATTGAACTGCCATTGTGTATGAAATGTGCTATATAAATAAACTTGCCTTGCCTTGCCTTGCCTTGCACTAAGCAAGGGTGAAGAACCAGCTGACCGAGGGCCATAGATGTCTTTGAGGGAGGCATAGAATTTCTTCATGTCATTTCTGTTCGCATAAGACTGAATTTCAGCTGCCTTTCTGCCTTTTTCTTGCAGTTGACTTGCTGACTTTAGGACTACAGTTGACTTGCTGACTTTAGGACTACAGTTGACTTGCTGACTTTAAGACTACGGTTGTCGTGAACGGTTTTGCGCTTGAGTTTCCGTCGGTGGGGAGTTTATAGCATCAACGAAGCTGACTTTGTTAGGACTGTTATAGTCATGTTGTCTGTTGTTGCCCGGATGGGGATGAGTTCCCTTTTGAGTCTGGTTCCTCTCGAGCTTTCTTCCTCATTTATTTATTTATTTAGCTTTGCCATAGCAAGATCTATATATGTACATACATTATGGCTGGGAAACCACTACAGCTTGCGCCAATTACAGTGGCCCCATTGTACCGAATCTGCATGTCTTTGCATGTCAGCTGAGGGAGTTTTTCCTTGCCACCGTCGCCACAGGCTTGCTCATTGGGGATAGATTAGGGATAAAATTAGCTCATATTTTAAGTCATTCAAATTCTGTAAAGCTGCTTTGCGACAATGTTTGTTTATTGTTGACTTGACTAAACCAATTATCCTGCATCTGTCTTAGTTCCTTTTGCACTGTCTTTTTGGCATGTTCATACAACGCCTTTTTGCTGGCTAATTCTGGATCCTCCAGGTGAGCTCTACACAGCTGGTGCTTCTCATCCAGGAGGACTTGAATCTTATCATCGTTGTCATCAAACCAGTCCTGATGTTTACAGGCGACCATACGAATTACGTTAACTGGTTGCTGCATACACTGTGTCCTGGAAAGCTGACCAGTCACTCTTGATGATAGTGAAGCTTAGAGTCAGTGTAGCAAATTTGATGTCCAGGGACTCTGTTAGGGACTCTTTGATGTGAGTGTTCTCCAGCTTAGAGACATTGAGACGTTTTGGTACCTTTGCTCTTTGTGGCCGTCTTAGTGGGTGAATGTAAAGTTTCATTTTGAAAACTAGGAGTCTGTGGTCAGTCCAACAGTCCACACCACATATAGCTTTGGTGACCATCATGTCCTGCCTGTCTCGTTGCCTCACAGCGACGTAGTCAATTAGATGCCAATGTTTGGACCGAGGATGCATCTAAGAAGTCTTGTTTCGATGTAGCAAGATATGAAGATATGACCCCATACATATAAAAGATATGACCCCATCACCCCTGTCTTATCCACACTGCATTGGCTCCCAATCACATTTCACATTGATTATAAAATACTACTATTGACCTTTAAAGCACTGAATCATCTCACACCACAGTACCTGAGTGAACTTCTGGTCCTTTATGACCTGCCACACCTACTTAGATCAAAAGATGCAGGCTATCTGCTGGTACCTCATAGAGTGAAGGCTACATCAGGGGCGGAGCCTTTTCTTACAAAGCCCCACAGTTATGGAACAGCCTTCCAAGTAGTGTTCAGGACTCAGACGGTCTTAGTGTTTAAGTCTCGGCTGAAAATATATCTGTTTAGTCAAGCCTTTTGTTAATAGAGTTTATGAGGTAAAGGAGTAGATCTGGAGGGTCCTCAGACAGAGTGTTTTGGTAAACTGGGATGTATGGATGCTGTACCCCTCCACACACACACTCACTTGGGTTTGTTGACGGTGTAGTGGCTGCTGCTTTATGTCCTAGGACTCCCTTATGACTGTGTTACCTTCTGACTCTCTCTTTTAGTTATGCTGTTATAGTTAGTTTCACCAGAGTCCCTGCTTGCACTGAGTGCTCAATGTACAGTACACTGTTCTTAACCATTAGGTGACCATAGGCATACCTAACAACCTCTGATGTGTCCCCCCCATCTCTTCCCTCTGTTACATGTTGATCCTGAGACACCAGTAAGATGCTGAACCTCTCCTGCTCTTCAGACCTGCCTGATCCATCCTGATGCCCTACTTCTAGCTGGAGTCTTACCTCATCACTTCTGTGGAGGACGGCCCCATATGGACAGTCAAAAGTGACACTTGGAAGACACTCTGGACACTTACAGTAATACATTTATGTCTGAGGACTACAGTTGACTTGCTAATTTTAGGACTGCAGTTGTCATGAACAGTTTTACACTCAAGTCTCCATCAATGAACAGTATATAACTTCAACAAAACAGACTTCATGTTAAACTATAATGAATTTCTTGGGTACACAGTTGTACTTTGTGATTCTATAGGACAGTTATCCTTGACTTGCAAGTGCCGTCAAAGCAAAATAGAAACCCGGATGTCGGCAATGTTGGTGGATATAGAAATGTGGGGTCAAGCAACATTCCATACAAAACATAGTCACGTGTGTGCAATTCTGTTTTTCCACTGCTTTAAGCATTCTTTTAGCTATGCCATACCTTTGTGCTGTACGGTATATGGTTGTGGTAACAACAGTACTCGTGACCGTGGCACATTCTGATTTTTTAGAATTCTGTCCATGATTCCAAAAGAGGGCGAGGAAACTCTGAGGCTTAATATGGAGAGGAGATGAGCATGGCTGAACATCATCGGCAGGGCTGATCTAACAGAGGCTAAAACCAAAACTGCTCATGGTTGCAGTGATCATTTTATTTCAGGTAAGATTCAAATGTTCTCAATAATATCATGGAAGAATTTTGTTATAAAATGAGTGTTCTCTTGTCATGGTTTACTTGGTTGCTGTTATAATTTTCTCATCTCATCTCATTATCTCTAGCCGCTTTATCCTGTCCTACAGCGTCACAGGCAAGCTGGAGCCTATCCCAGCTGACTACGGGCGAAAGGCGGGGTACACCCTGGACAAGTCGCCAGGTCATCACAGGGCTGACACATAGACACAGACAACCATTCACACTCACATCTATGGTCAATTTAGAGTCACCAGTTAACCTAACCTGCATGTCTTTGGGGGAAACCGGAGCACCCAGAGGAAACCCACGCGGACACGGGGAGAACATGCAAACTCCGCACAGAAAGGCCCTCGCCGGCCACGGGGCTCGAACCCGGACCTTCTTGTTGTGAGGCGACAGCGCTAACCACTACACCACCATACCACCCCTGTTATAATTTTAACACGTGTATTACCATTTCGCTTCTAGGAGCACCAGCAAAATTATATGATTCATCCAAGGTCAGACTTGATTCTTCGGCAACCCAACCAGATAGAATGTGATATCTGGGTACTCGATCATTGGTAGAAGTGTCTTATTTTCAAAAAAGTCTGACTTTTTCAAATAATATGGGTCAAAACTACACATATCTATTTTCTCTTTGTCTCGAATCTTCGCTCAACTGTTCAAATTGTGGTAATACTGAGAAAATTCAGCATTGTTTACAGACACACTTTCAGCAGATGCCATCTTAGTTGCTTTGTACTTGCTTGGCAGAAGACTGCGACGCCGACCGGATCATCGACCCGGTGGCACTGGAACAGTTCATCTCTCGGCTTCCGGAGGGAATGGCAGAATGGGTCCAGTGTTACTGCCCGTCATTGCTCCAGCAAGCCATCGAGTTGGCAGAGGGCCATCTGAGGGCCATCACTACCCCAGGGGCGGTAGTGCGTAGCTGCCCTTACTGCTTGCCCGAACACAAGAAAAAGGTGGTTCGGGACAAACTCAAGGCCATGCTCGAAATGGGCATAATCAAGGAGTCCCACAGTGACTGGAGCAGTCCAGTGGTCCTGGTTCCCAAGACCATCAGGTCGATCCGGTTCTGTGTGGACTATAGAAAGGTCAACGTGGTGTCTAAATCTGACGCATACCCAGTGCCTCACATTGATATGTTGCTTGATCAGTTAGGCGCTGCTCGCTTTTATTTGACACCAGATCTAACAAAGGGATATTGGCAGATCCCCTTGACTCCTCCATCCCAAGAGAAAACGGCCTTTTCCACACCGTTTGGATTACACCAATTTGTCATGCTCCCTTTTGGGTTGTTTGGGGTGCCTGCTACTGTACATTCCAGTGGCTTATGGGCAGGGTCCTCCGCCCTCACGCTGCCGCATATCTGGACAACACAATAATCTACAGCCATGATTGGCTGCGGCACCTGGAACACCTGAGGGCCATTCTAAAGTCACTGAGGTGAGCGGGCCTCACAGCTAACCCAAAAAAGTGTGCAATTGGGCGGGTGGAAGTACGGTATCTGGGGTTCCACTTGGGCCATGGGCAGGTGCGTCCCCAAATTAACAAGACTGCAGCAATTGCAGCCTGCACAAGGCCCAAGACCAAAAAGGAGGTGAGACGGTTCCTGGGGCTGGCTGGCTATTATCGTAGGTTTCTA